>NW_010292290.1:75248-177282 GCF_000700745.2 Antrostomus carolinensis | reverse complement strand
CAGCTTACAATGACCTCCCAGTCAGAGCAACCCCAACTGCAAGGACAACGTTTTTTCACTGGCATTTAGTTCCGCTACAGCAACTTTTAAACTAGACTGACCTGGATGTGACAATTATATTTTTCTTGTTCTTCCCAGTGCATGCTGTATTTAGCCCATTTTTTTCTTTTTCATTTCTTTGATGTTTTCTTTTAACATTACCATTTCAATGTTGATCAGCATGAAATAGTCTCCATGAAAGCACAATATGCTGATGTTCAATTTAAACTCAATGGTTCTCCATTATTTTCACGCAGTAAATTGCCAAACTCTATTAGAGAGAGAAGCCTGATAAAGTGATCTCTCACTTCAAGGTCTCCTGGGAGTTTTTTAATGTAGGTAAGGCTGCACACTTTACTTATGGAATATTCTGAATGTAGTATTTTAGAAGCTCGCCATGATGATAATATCAGAGGAACTTGTAATGTCAGGATTCAGTCAGGCCCCAACAAAGGTGTCATTTGCAGTACTTAATTTGTGACCAAAACACTAGCTTGCATAAAGGCTGTTACAATCATTTAATACTGACAGAGAAAGATACTATGGAACTTCACATTTTCTTTTTTTCTCTCTTCCTTTATTCCTTCCTTTTTCTCTCTCTGTTCCTCCTCCTCCAATGACTGCAAGTACTTATTTACTTATATAAAATAAGTACATTTTCTTATGTGCCTTGGTATTTCACCTTATTCTGGAAGAAGTTACCTTATACATTTCCATTAAATTGATGATAAAAAGCACCCTGACCTAAAATGCCACCGTGCACTTGTCCACTTGAAACATCAAAGCCTGACTAACAGACTATGCAACCCTCTGGTGTGGTGAGATATATGGTGTGGCAGAAATAAAGATCAAATGTCTGTTTCTTGTCTTACTTTTACCAGTGTGAATGAAATCTAACTCCTCTGAAGACAAAGAAGCAGTGTAAGTATAAAAGGAGCATGAAGGGAGTTCAGCTTCCAAGTCTATTCGCTATCAGTTAGGCAGATGTAAATTAGATGCCATGTTTATTCTCAGTGTAACTCTCTGAGTAGGAAATAATTTTGGAAATAATTCAAAATCCCTTTACTATACAGACATAACTGTCTAAACTTAATACAACTTGGAATTTCATCTCCTTTAAATCTATTTCACACTAGTGGAATTTGGTGTCTGTTCCCAGTACAGCAGCATTGGGCAGGAGTTGTGTAACTTCCTGCTAAAATAGTAGCAAAGTCGCCAGGTCAGACTCTGGCCTTGGTGACATGACTAAGACTCCGCTGATGTCAGTGAAGTTGCATCAGTGTAACCTGAAGCATTATCTGACCTCATGAATTCAGACTGCAACATTTCTTTTGAGGTTTTAAAGAGGAACCTTTTTAAGCATCTATTTACATCTGACAATACCTTCACTGTAGTTACAAGAACACAGTGGGTGACTGCGCAGGTTATCTGTTCCGCTTCTTTTTTTAAAGCAGGTATGAATGTCCTCACTGAAAAATGTACTCCTGGGTTTAATTTGCACAGTAGTTCTCACAGCTTCAAGGCCAATGCTGGGACCCAAATTAATTGCTCAGACCTTGTCTGCAAATTACTCATTTCCATAAGTCCCTCTGCCACAGTCACAACTTGCAGATTGCGTCCTTGGACTGTCTTCAAAATAGAGGGCCAGAATTCAAAAGCCAAGGGGAAAACAAAACAAACTTATTTTGAAATATCTTAGGGTTTAAATACAAGCACTACCTGTTAGCATAACTAGTCCACACAAATACATTTTTTACATAAACTGCAATCAAATAAATGGAATTCCTATATGAACTAAAAGCCATTTTCCTTTTATTAATAATAACAAAATAGCACAATTAATGATTATGTCTTTATTGGGACTGGATCCAAATTCAGACTACATTAAGAGCCAGATCTTATGCTCATTAAATAGTAAGACACATGATTATCCCACTGCCACCGAATGTCATGGTTATCATACAAAAGGGGAGCTAAAATATCACTTTTTGGACAGTATGTAATTTGGAACAAAGAAAATCTGATTTTGAACGGGATCTTTATGGCTTCTCTTTTAGTTACATTTCTAATTAAAATGCTTTGATCTATTAATGTCAAGGGATGCTGCTAAATGTATTCAATGCAGAAGTCACACACTTTTCCTGAGCTCCCAAAATCTCTTAGATCTGTGTGCACTTATGCTGCGTGCAGTTAAACCGCTCTCTAAAATGAAAAGATATCTAAGAATAACTCACTTCCATTAGATTTATAAATCACATTAATTAATTCTACATCTCCAGTGGTGTAGAGACCAAACTCTAATGTGAGATCTAATTAAAGAAAAGGAAAAAAAAATGGAATTGAAACACAGAAGTAACTGTTTAGCCTCAAATTAATGAGGCGCTATGCTAAGCAAGAATGTCCATAAATCCCTAATGAGGATTTTAAACACATTAAAACTTCCTAATACAAAGTGTTTGCCTTCCTTTTATCCAATAACAAATAAGCCAATAATTTTCTGCCTCTAAATGACACTATTAACTGTCATGGCATGTTTTATTTGACAAACCCTCCATTCAAATACAGTAAAACCAATTAATTTGCCTGCTGTGAAATGTGTTTCTTGATAGCTTTTATGTGATTTTTCTCCTCAAAGAAATGTAAATAGGAGGTCAATGTAGGTGCCCGATTTTGCTTAAAAATATGCCGCAATAACTATAGATTTTCTAGTCAGTTTGCATTTCAAATGAAGTGAAAGATAACCTCCATTTTCAGGTCATCAATCACATAATGGTCTCCTGATAAGTAAACAGTTACAGAGTAATAGTTTTATTACTAGGGAAATAGTCCCATATTTGAACCGTGATAGTTGCAAAATTACCACTTTGTTCTGTTATAAATAACCATTCGTAATCAGGGTGCTTGGCCTCTCTGCCTTCCGTGCCGTCGCACCCGCCAGCCCTCAGCAAACAATGGCAACGGGCAGCCCCTGGCCTCTGCCTTTGCACCCCACTTTAACTCCACATCTTTCACCTGTGAGGATGGGCATAAAAACAAACTTTTTTTTTCTTTTTTTTTTTCTTTTTTTTTTCTTTTTTTTTTCTTTTTTTTGTCAGGAAAATCTATAGAACAAATAAAAGATAATTCTGTGGTTTCAATGGTCCCCTGGGCCCCACTTAGTCGATCTCAGCAGAGAAAAGCAAGACCGTGTTACGACTGCCCCACGATTAAGGCGTATCTGAATAGCCGAAGCTCTTTTAAGGTTTTGTCACTGGGAAGATCAGCCTACTAAAAAGTACACATTTTATACTTCAGAAATACACTGTTTTCAGTCTGTGCTCACCATGTGAACCGAACCACACTGTAAATTGAAGGCAAAATAGAGGATAATGCATGGCATGCCATGCTTTATGGGGCCTAACTGAATGCCAATTAATCTTTACAACATATGTACAGTTCTATCAGCTCTTGCATTGCATCATGATCACATGCAGACTGTGGTTTCTTTGCCTTAAGATGGAAACACAACTTGAAAAAAACCCACAACACACCACATACACACAGAGAGAGAAGGAACAGGGCATGAAATAAAACAAAGATGCCTACCAGTGCTGAAAAGGAACATAACTGCTCACTTATTTAATCTTCTGCAATAGATTACTAACCGGAACTGGGTAATCCATGTAGCATACCATGACAGCCGATTTCCAATTTGCACTATCTTGTATGTGTGTTTCTTATTGAAATAAGCAAAGAAATCTGTAACCTCACTCGAAGAGCAGTGCCAAGGCTGACTGACACGTGAGGAAGGCTGGGGAGAAGCGAGGCTGGGACAAATCAAAGGCAGCAAAAGTTCTCTGCAGCTCCATTAGCCACCATCCCCACCACTGAGACACATGGCCCCAAATCCTTATTCATTCCTTTTTCCCCAACAGAAATTCCTGTTACTATTGCTGGAAATTTTTGCTGTAGTGACCTTTCCGCAGGGAAGTCTGAAGAAGCAATTTATATTTGTGTATTATTATCATACAAAACTATATAAGTATGTATCCAAATAAGAGAAAAATTCATTATGCAAATATCCATTTTTGCTCCTTAGCCACAATCAATAAGCTTAGGAATTGAATTGCAGCAGTTTCAAAAAGTAAATTGAAGAGACTCCTTTTCTTGCCTGAACAGTGAAAAAAACATGTTCTTTCTATACACTCTCAGCTATTAAAAATTCCCAAATTAAACTTTAAAAATATTTAAGTGAGAACTATGCTTGACACAGTCAAATATCAGGAAATCAATTTCATCATGGATACAAGCTTCTGAGCTTAAGATACCACATATTGTAACCTGTATTTTACTCACTTTGAAAGTTAGTGTTCTTGAAGTCTGAACTAAGCTCTACCTCTCCAGAATTCAACTGACTGTATTTAATTTTGTTGATAAAATGTAAATTAAAAAATATTTATATTTTTTCAAAGGATCTGATATGATATCCCACATCAACAACTTTTACATTTACTTCTTAATCGAGACATTGAATTGGGCTAAGACCACCTGACATTATTTCACTTCTGACCTTTTCAACTGTCAAAGCAGACAGATTTTTATCCTACAAGATTCGAGCCAAAGCCTCAAAGGTGCAGTGCCAGAGCATTAATCCATTTCACTAGACAGTCATTGAAATTATAATTGAAAGTTCAACTTACTTTAGCATTTTATGCTGAAATACTTCTGGCAGCCCAGGGCAGAAAGTCGAAATCTGGTTTCCAATGGAGACCATTTCCAACGGTTTCTAAATGTTGGCAGTGAAATTCCTTATTGTCAAAGAGATCAGCAGATGCCGGCTTCCATTAATTTCCTTTCTGTGACTGCTGCTCACTTCAGGAAGCCTTTCTTTACCTAAGGATGCTGACCTGCTGCCGGATCCCATCAGAAATGGGCTGGGAAAGACACTGATTTATTAAGAGACTGGGGACACTTCAGAGAAATTCCCTACAGCAGCCAGGGCACATCCCATCCCTCCATTTATTCTGACTGATGGCATAAGCAGAAAAGCAAATCTGCACAGAAGACATAACGCAGATCTGTAAAAGCTCCAAAGTCAAGCTAAATAAACTGACCCATGTGCATTACACTATCAAGAGTAACTCCAGAATCTGAAGGATTGGTAGACAGCTTTTCCTCTTCACCAACAGGTTGTCATAAAGGAAAAAGGACTTTTGAATCTGAAAAGAACATCGCCATTTTAAATAGTCAGTGGGCTTTAAATCCTTTGTTCTGGTATTCTGGAGCTGCCCAGAGGTCTTTGGCCAGAAAGTTCCCTATAAATAACAGTTTATTATTCTTAGACTAATCTCAAAAGCTATCTAAACAAACACTTAAGTTAACTTGGAAGACATGTTTCACTAAAACCTAAACGTCTTTTTTCTTCACTTTTACAGTTGGGGCCGACCAGTAACTCTTGGCATCCTATTCAGGGGCCAAAAAGTTTCCTTTTTGGGAGCAGGAAGGGGGGAAAAAGGAACATGACATCTTATACCTATTATGCAATGATAGGTCATTTTATCAGTGTTTTCAAGTCCACTACTGTATTTGTTCTATAAATTATACTGCCTATATCTGCACAGGGTTCCTTAAATCCTTAGTGCCAGGATATTAGCCCCTTAATTCAAAGCACTGAGAAATAACGCTGCAGCAATGCATGAGCAATGGGAAGAAAATAGCTCTGCAGAACACATTAACTGGGTGTGAGTTGCATCTCCTTGAGGTGCAGAGATCTTAAGACTCAGCTCTCAAAGTCAGACCATTAAGGCAAGGAGAAAACAGATTGGCTCCCAGGCAATGCAAATCTCACAGAAGGGCATCTGAGACAAATAACCAGAATTGCACGATACCTTAGGGACATCAACAGTGACATTAGCAAACCTTCTGTACACTTGGAGAGGGTGTCTTGGCACTTACTGCATCAGCACCTTTAATTACTTTGCTGTTACCAGCCCTATCTGAGATGTCTGTCCCCTACTCTGCATGTGTGTATGTGCTCATGGATGTATGTGCACGTAACGGAGTGTATATGTGTTGCTCCTTCCCTTTCTTCCTACTTAGATCTTAATGGCAAAGACGATCTACTGATCTATGGACTGCTGCTAGCATTATTTCAGATGCACAGTGTGACCCTTCCTATGCAGATCTGTTTGTGCCCGGCTCCTGATGCAGCAGAGGTAGCAATCACTCTTTGGATCGCTGTCTGGACTATTACCTTCAACCTACAGTTTGCTGCACTGTAGTCAATCCACATACCCTGTCAATGATCCAACACACAACTGCTGTTGTCTACAATGGGATCACGGACACAGGCCCTTTATCAGTCAGCTTTCATAGAAAAGGTAGTTAATTTCAAACAGTTTTATTTTACAAACTTTACAGTAAATATTCTGACAAAATTTATTACGGTAGAAAATAAAAGAATTTTGAAAGCACAGAGACAGAGAGGATTTGGGAATTTATATTTTCATTTTGCTAAAGGCATAATGCAACTTCAGGCAAGTCAAATAACTTCTAGGTTTCTTTGTGCATCTGTATAAATGCAACAAGCAATATATAACTGGCCACCGCCTAGTTATGGCAGGAAAGCTGCGGTTTGGAGATCCTCAGCAGGATGGTGTCATATAGGAGTGACACATATACACAAAGCTGTATACAAGTGGAGATTCCTAACTGCTGTAAATGTCAATCCTCAATAAATGGTTTGACCTTTTTTATCTACTATTTCCATTTTATAACTGAAATCAGGTCTGACACATTGAGCATTTCAGGGGAATAAATGCAGCTTGGGGATGACTTTGCAGTCTCATGTCTCACATCACACCCTTGAAATGCAATGATCTCCCCAGAAATACAATGCTGTCTTTGCTGTCTTGGTACTTAAGCCCCAAGGACCTCCCAGCATCCGTTTTCTAGCTGACCTAACAAGCCAATGAGCCCATTATCAGCATGTCTCTATAAGCCAACAACATTTCTTTTAGTGGAACAGCTTAAAGCATATAGCAGCTTGATCTTAGCTAAGTGATTCTTTAGGCATTTGAGATCTTCCATGAACCCACTGCTGCACTGACTACACAGAGAAGCCGGGTCACCACTCTGCTTAATCGGGGTGTCTCAGTTAAAGACTGAAATTTAGGAGAATGAAATACGGATCACAAACCCCACAATTCTGCTGCAGCTCATGTGCCAGGCTCAACTAGCAATGTAGAAATGGAAACAGATGGGGAATTTATTCCCCATCAGACAGTGGCTTGAGGATCTGAATGCAAGACTGAGAGCCAACCACTCTTGTCAAACTAGACAATGAGCAATTTGTTGTCTAATGATAATTTTGAATTGGAGGGAGGAAGAGGAATTGCTTTGATTTGGACTTAAAACAACATTTTAAAAACTTTTCAGAAAGCTGAAGATTTCATATTGTTCATTTTGTGTTGATTTAAAAAGACTTAACAGTGACAAACATGGAGGTGTCTCTTACTGATTCCAACCTGGCAAAACACTTTCATTAGGAAAACAAATCAAAACAATGGCAGTAGCTCCAGAAAGAAACAACATAGAAATTGTTTTTTTAAAAAATGGAAATGCCAGTTAGGGAAATACTTCAGCGTCTGCTTCTGATTTTCCAAATTTACCAGAATTTGTAAAACCCAATAAAGTAAAAAAAATATTAATAGGAGTGGCAGTGCTGCTAAATTTGATCTTTCACCGTAGAAACTGTGTCCCCAAAGTTGCGGAGCTGTACAGCTGAATTTCAGGCTTCCCTCACCCACAGTCTTGCCAGTGAGATAACAGAAAATCCAGTTTCCTTTCCACATACAACTCAGTTCATTAAAATCACAGAATTGTTACAGGGCTAAGATTGGGGGGGGTGTTGACACAAATGGCTCTGTTTGTGTGCTACCAGTAAGCTCAACAAAATGAAATGAAGAAACTCTCAGAAATTATCAAACTGCCAAATTTTTCTCATTGGCTTTTACAGAGAACAGCCCCACTTTAATTGGCTGAAGGGAAAAAAGCTCTTATATCTGAAATGGCCAGAAGAGAGAGAATGCTGGCAGAATGATGTCTTCCTAGGTGAGAGTAGTCCAAGACTTAATTCCATGTGTCAGGGCAAGATAACACACAGTCATACGCATATGATCTCATCAGCCCTTCAGGAGACAGGATTTTATTTGACGTTTGGTAATATTATTGTAGAGACTTTCTGAATATGTTTGCAGAACACACAAGTACAAATGCTGTATAAAACCTCAATCTAGATACCACTTAAAGATATATGCAATCATTATAATCAGAGTAATCATGGCATTATTAATTACAAGAGGAAAAAAATAGATAAACAACCAGTAGGAATTCTATATGTTGGCAAAAGCGTTTGCTGTCTGTCATCAGTGTTTGCATCTCTCCCTCTCCGATGCCTATGTGCACTTCCACGTATACACACATGCACCACTTGGGCCAGCAGCGTACCCAACATGTCTCAGCCTGAGGGGATTGTTTAACCTATCAGGTTGAAAAATATCCCTGCCCTGCCACTGTGAGTTGCCCGGAGACCTCCTGTCCGTCCACTCCTCCTGCCAGCCTCCAGCGGGCAGGCAGTTCAGACAGTGTGATAGTCCCCAGCACGACAACATTGGTTCATGTTTTGCAAAAAGTCATTCCAGAGTTTCATATCGATTAAAAGGAAAATCAGGGTCAGTTACTAGATCCCTTCCCATTTCTTGAGATGGCTGCAGGCATTTTCAGCGCTCCTGCCCTGAACCTCTCTCTGCAGGGACCCCAGGCAGGGGTTCCCCAGCAGCCTCAGGGCAAAACTGACCTGGTTCCTGTTGCCTTCCCAAGTGCCATCAGGGTTCAGAAGCGCAGCAGTACAATCTGAGCCGCCTCCAACAAATTGCCCTTTGGCTCCATCTTGAGTGACCTGCAAGCCCTAAGACGCAGGAGCTGGCTGCACCAGCAAAAGGGGTCATGCAGCTTTGGAAAGTTTCCTTCTAAACAACAAAGGATAAAAACTTAGGGCTCAATTCTGCATTGTAACTTGACAGCTAGAAGGGAGGTGTAAAATTGTGCTGGAAGAAACCCCCTTTTTACAGAGCAGCCTTGCAGGAGCCCTGGCTGTTGGTCCCCACTGGCCAAGTGTGGGTCCCCATCCCAGTATCCGCAGAGAGGGGCTCCCACAGCAGCAAACCACCACTCCAGCCCAGTCCCTGCTCAGCCCCACAAACACCAAACACAGCCTGAAGCCACCCTCAGCCTGCCTTCACGTGGGGCCAGAAAAACCAACATCAGAGCTTTCTTTTAAGCCATGACAGCTTAAACTCTGTAAAGCCTGACAGCAACTTCCACTCCTAGCTAAGCCATCAGCATTTTCAAGCCTTAGGGAGACAGACAGATACTTGTGTGTTTTTATATATAAAGTCATACGTATTTGTAAATACTCAGATGATTTCCATACACACTCACCAGTCATACAATGCAAAAATAAATTATTCCAATGAATGGCATTACTCTAAGAAAGCAACAAGGATAAATATAATTGCACAAGGTTTAAACAGGATGTAAATCAGTATTAAAAAAAAAAAAGGCAAGTTAACATGAAGCTGTTTACTCCTAGAGAATCTCCACTGCTCTAACATTTCAGCAATAGCCTCCAGTCGTGAGTGTGCTGCAGGAAGTAACAGAGAGCAGTTCAGCAGATGAAACAAAGAGGACCTAATTACCATGCGAAGCACAACATCCTTCAGATGTGATGAGAAACGTGACTGCATGAAAAACTCGTCCTGGGGAAATTTCGAAATATGACCACCCAAGCATAAAGAAGAGAGTGGTGAAAACCAGAGAAACTGCAACATGAGGGTATAGTGTTTCTATACACAGAATATTCGTTTAAACACATGCATATACAGATATTGTGTACATACACACATTTATATGCAAACACACCAGTACAAGGAAGTATGTGATTGTGGATGAAAGCTATAAATGTATAAAAGCTTTCAAACCATATGCTACGTATTAATAAAAAAAAAATAAAAAAAAATCACATCAATTCTTTGTATGTTGATCCAAGGAGAATCTTGAGGGAAAAGCAAACAAACAGTCAAATGCATGAAAAAGAACCAAGCAGCCTGACAACCCAGTGCTATCCTTCCACTTTCATCATACTTGGTCATTTAATATTCATTTTTGCATACAATTCCACAGTTTAAATGTAAATAATTTATGAATATTGGCCATAAATTATCTTGGGGGTTTTGTTGTGGGGTTTTTTGGAGTATTTTTTTTTAAAAGAAGAGGAACACGGATGATAAGCACTGACATCTTCTTGGAGCAAGGGAAAGCCTGATTACAGGCCTGATCTGTTACAGGTTGAGAAGTTGTGTCATTTGCAAACAAGTTCAAGTTGGTATTTAAAGAGCCACAATGGCTCAGCACAAGGGCCGTGCCACTAGCTCTGCAGTTAGAATCTGCCAGCTGCACAGAGCTCACCAGTACTGGTTTTACACCAGTGCAACTGGAGGGACTAAGATCCCCATCACCAGCATGAAGTGAGACTATGCTCAGGAATGACCATTACTCTCTCCAAGGTGGAAATACAGTGTACCATTTCTGATTTTGATCTGCCAAACAGCAGTCCTTTTGGACAATAAATTGCTAAAAAATTAGCTTCTCCTGAACACCCTTTTGCTAGAGAACCTGAGCAAGGCAGATGTTACCATATTCACTTATTACCCCAGCCCTGGGAGTGGGTGGGTGGGTGTGAATCTGATGGTGCATCTCGAAATGCTGTTCAAAGTGTGCAAAAACTGAGAAATAGAGTTTGCAAATTCCTTGGCACAATCAATACTGCTCTCCAGCTCCTGATTCCCTTTATCGATGACAGCCTCTCTTGTTGCAGTGATTAGAGATTCTACATCTTTTAATCACAAAGAACATGACAACTACACTCTATCTATAGCTGTGTGATTTACAGCAATTGATGCACTATCATAATTGCATTAGTGCAATGATAGCTTTTGGGTGTTACCCAAGCAGCTGAATTTAAATACGGCTGCACTTGTGACAAACTGACAAGGAAAACCCAATGTTTGAATCCAGCACTGATTTTAATCCATTCAGCTTCCCTTGTCCCCCTCTGCCTGTTAGTGGCAGGGGTGAACCATTCTTTTCCTGCCTCACAAATTCTAACCATAAGACAATAGAAAGTTGACCTGGGGACTAAAAAGAGAAGTCACATGATGGGGTTGTCTTGTGTATATGTTGACAGAATATAAGTTTTGGGACCCACATTCCACTCTTCTAATAAAGTATCAACTCTTGTTGCTATGAGTGGGTGGATTTCAGCTTAGCCAGTATAGCCCTTATTTTGGATTTTTTTAGGTGACTGTCCAGTTTATACAATAATGTCATTTGAACATTGATGCTTCTTTTTAATTTCAGGGGATCTGTTTGTTTTATTTTTAGCCTGATTCCTGACAGAAGAGAGACAACCACAGATTGCAGTCATGGGAGTCTGAAATAATGTGTGTTTGTGCTCTCATAGAAAAAGGGTGTTCAACCCACCCCTGCTGTCCAGCATCAAGGTCAGACTCTTCAGAGTTTGAAAAGAAGGCAGTGAGGGAGAGGAGAGAGACCCTAGTGCTGTCCCATTACAGGAAAAGCTAATAAAGCTCACCCTTTGTAAGATATCAGAGGATCCGCATGAGAGAGAAACATTACAAGCCAGGCTTCATTAGCTCCTCCGCTCACAGAGTGACTTCTTTTTACAAGAGAACAGAAGATTTCAGTCTCCTGAGCTGAAAGCAAGCACAGGCTGGCAGGAAAGAATGAGACTAGATGAAAAGCATGTCCTTCTTATCTCTTTCTAAATATTATCATACAAAGTATTGGCTTGCATCCCCCCGGCAATGTCCCACCTAACAGCACTCAAAACAATGAGCAAATGCCAGAGCTGGTGCCTGCTACTTGCAGGCAATGAGAACCAATTCAGGACAATTTGCATCTTTTCCCAAAGCCCAACCCAATGCCAAAATGGCTGTGGCATGCATCATAGACTTCTTGGAAGACCTTAGTTCAGCTCTGTCAGATGCTTCTCATGCAAGCTCAGGAGACTGCCTTCTTGGTCTGACCCTCAGCTTCTACCCAAAGGCCAGGGTGATGGCCCAGGGACTCTGGGAAGACGACATCACACTTGACAGGGGGAAGCCATTTCATGATTCCCTACATCAGCACCTCGGCTGCAGGCACACAGCCAGCCACAGAGCATCTCCTTGTGAGAGCTTTGGATTTACAGCAAGAAACCAAAAGCTACAAGTCTAATATGTCATGAGAGATCAAGGACACTACTGATGGCCTAGATCTCAGTAACAGAAGTATCCCAGCACAACCCTGCATCACCTCCCAGTGTCCCCATTTATGCAGTTAAGTGCTGGCAAGCACAGCACTGGCACCAGATCTAGCACGCTCCGCATTTATCAGAACAACGGGCAGGGCTGGCACCGCTTCTCCCCTTGCTTTGAACACAAAGAACGAGGCCCAGAGTGACCAGCCCATTCACCAGCCCTGTGGCAGGGCAGGGGGGGAGGACACAGGGAGAACTGAAGAGCTAATTTCCCTTACATCAGCATGAAACCTCAGAATTAACCTACAACATTTCATTATACACTTAATTTACATACAACATCCCTGTGATGTTTCTGAATATTTGGAATCACTGGGGATTATCAGAGCCTCCAGACTGCAGGAAGCAATCCATGAAACAGAGATGCTTGCTCTCTCCCTTCCTCAGCAAAGATCCCCCGACCTGGACAGTCTGTCCAGCCACTACATCTTCCTCGACTGCCGCCTTCTAGGAAGGGCTACTGAACAGGATGCATCAAGTTGCCTGGGATCAGCCCCATCAATCTGGCTGTAAACTTGGCTTTGCTGCTGGAGCTGATAATTTCCTCCTGATGACAGAGCACAGGAGTGGACTGAACTGTGTGTTTAGTTTGGGAACATTTAAAATAGCTGGAAGGATGTTCAGCATCAGTGTGCGTAGAGTGTTTATTGTTCTAAATCAAAAGCCAAAATATAAATACACATTTTTAAAAAAATCCACTCTTTTCCTTAAAACCCTGAAAACCCACCCAGACTATTAAGTTCTGTTTCTGGGATAAAAGCTGTCTATCATCACTGCATGCATGGCAGGACCACGGGAGTGCTTGAACAGACTGATTTCTTGTGCAGCTGTATGGAACTTCTGCCTGCTCTCCCTGTACTGCTTGAGCTGCAGCTTCATTAAAATCCAGGTACACACTCCAAGGCACAGGGCTGTAACCACGTTGTGACCCAGCTGGACCGGCATACTTGCCCAGTCTGTTGTCTTGAGGTTCTACTGACAAGTGTCAACTGAGCCTCTAAGCACAGATTTAAGAAACTTGTTTTAGGCAGCTGCTGTATCCTTTCCAGTCTGGATATTCTGCTTCTGGATACAGCTCCCAAGAATAAACAACTGTGGTAATCACAGTAAAATAAATACTTTATTACAGTTGAATAATGTTGCTTCTAATTACAGTATCATTGATGTATTTTCCTATTAGAGGAAGATTTCCACTTATTCTTTTTTATATTTATTTACCCAAAACATAATACTCAGCGTGATGTTTGCAATTGAGCTGCTGCTGCTCTCTTTTTCTTCCAGTTTTACAGCTGGGTTGTTAGGCAAAGTTAGGCAAAATCTCACATCCTTCCAAAAATCAAACAGGTATCAGCTTAGGCCAGACACCTGCTGTCAAAAAGGGACTCTTCCTATGCCTTACAGGGGTTAAATCCCCAACAACTGCTCTAGCATCTGAACGGGAGCCTTTTCCAAGGAACTAAAAAGCCACCTGGATCAAGCCTAACAGGCATTTAGCTTTGTTCTCAGTGCTCAGTTGGCTGTGTTAGGAAACTCAGGTCGATATTTTGGTATAACTGGCTCTTTTTTGCCAAGGAGATACCCTGCGGATTAGCACTTAGTAAGAAGAGAAAATTGCTGAGTATTGTTCCTCCAAGTAATTTTTCTCATTGGTACTGCAAGGGAAAACTGCAACTGCTTAAATATGAGACAGGCCAGAAGTTCAATGGGCAACAGCTTTATTTCCGATTCTCTGCTGCTGGTTAACTGCAAAATCCCAGTAACGTGTGACTCAGCTACAATAACATCATGTATGCTGGTAAAGGTAAAAAAATAGCCGATACCCCTGTCCTTCCTCCCTAGTGGCTCCCTGCATCTAAGCTCCTACCTTAGTTCCTCCTCACCCAGCTCCCATGCGTTTGGTTGTGTAGATGCTCTCAGAGATCATAACCTGGAACCTTTACAAATCCTGCTATGTCAGAAGTGCATTATATGGGAAAACAGAGCAAGTGTTACTGTTTATTCAGGCAGTCTATAGGAAAGCTAAGCTCAACAAGAACAGGATGATGACAATAAAACTGGAAGGTGCAGTTTAACAACATAACTCCTTCAGCAGTGATGACACCACTGCACCATAACCTCAGCAAACAACCACAAAAAATAGGTTGGTGAACCATTATGCTACAAGGGCCATCCCTAGAAGCACGCTCAAAACCTGTCAGAGCCTTTTATACAAGATTAAAGTTCTCTGGGTAAAAAAAAAAAAAACAAAAAACAACAATAGGTTGTGGGGGAGATTATTTATTGATTTCCAACAACTGAAGAAGTTTGCCTTGTCCTTGGACTAGATTCAGGACAGAGTGAGAGTTTGGAGGCATGGGAGTGCAGCAATCACTGATCCATACAGCAAAGACAGCGATGCATCAGGGACCAGAGAAGACCAGGAATTTTCTGGAGGTCGTACAGGAAACTGGGAACTGAATCCAGGGTCTGACACCTCCACTGGTGAAATTGCCAGTGACTTGAAACACCATTGACTCATAACAGCTACAACAATTTACACCAGCTGAAGACCTGCCCCCAGGAGTCCTGCCTTGCTGCCCTCTGCTCTTACTGCTAGAGATCGATGACTCTTACAGGTCAGATTTTTTGTTTTGTTTTGTCAGGCTTAGATTGCTTCTTTGTACACTGCTGAGATCAAATCAATTACTTTCCACTCCAACCATCTGACCAAAGTAATTCTAATGGAGCAGAAAGCAGAAACTCAGATAAAAGAAGGGACAACATATTTTTCACTGTTATCTTTGTGCTGAGCATGATAAAGAAGGAATGAAGGCTGAAATAAAGATCATTCTTAATAATTCCCCCTCACGTAAGAGTAATGATCTTAATTCACACCCTTTGTCTTTGTTGTGGAAATTGGGGACATGAGTTTAGATGGAAGATGAACCCTGTAATTCTTCAAAGGAAGAGCACTTATAACAGCAATCCTGTTTCCCCAATAATCATATCCAGGAAAACTATTATTTTGGAACATGATTGCATTTTTCAGCTACCTTAATACCATTTTTACTGTTCAGCTGCATGAAAAATTACCTAACCTGTTGGAATGGATTTCTTGACCCACACATAGCTACATTAAAGGGTGTAATTTAATGCAATCTAACTAAATTAGCACCAATTAGACAGGCTAAATTAAAGGGCATGTCACTAATAAATTTTATGCTAAACATATTACTGATAATAAGCTCACTAAAAATTGCATAATGAAATAAAATATTCTTTTTAACAGTGCTCAGTCTAAATATGAATATATAAAAAGTCATGAAATAATGAAATACAGTATGCTAATTCCCAGTTGCCTTTCAGGATAACATCACAGCAATATTAAAATGCACCGATTACAGTGGTGTTTAAAAACAATAGGTCAAATCCTACAGGGAAGCAGAAAGCCAGGCCAAATTCCACACGATATCTAGGATCCTGATCCTGCAAACATTTACATATATATGCCCAGCTCCTTTGAACTCAGCAGGTCTGCTCTTGTACATGAAGTTGTTGGCTTGCTGCTGTGTCTGCTCAGAACACCGGATTGTAACATGGACCAGGGCATGAGTGGGACTGCTGAAAGTGGTTGGATTTGCATTTGGACACTTTTTCTGGAGGATATTTTCCAAGATTTACTTTCCAAAATATCAAGTACCAAAGCTTTACAGTACACTTTTCCCAAGTCCTGTATGTAAAGGTATCCCACTGTACAAAAACTAAGGTCGAAGAGCTTATTCAAAGCTTTAAGCAAGCGGTTCTTTGATCAGTGCAAGTAAAGCTGATTTCCTACAGCTCTCTGTGTGTGTGCATCTGTCTGTCCTCTCTCCTGTGACTGGATTCTCTAATGTCTGAGGAGAGCTGAGCTCACACTGTGTCCCTTTTCCCGACCACAACCTCGCTGTGCTCTCTTTCCTAGCTGACTGCTTGTTTTCACAAAACTTTCACCTTTGAGACTGCTACCATCTCTTCCAAATTTGGTGGAAATTGGTCAAGAGGTGCTGGGTAGGCAAAAAGACACACTGAGACCTCCTCAATTGCATAAGCAACATTCCTACCAGCAGGTAGTGGGAATTTGGTGACTCAGCTACAAGCACAATTTAAGAATGAGATGTTCAGCAGACTGAACACATTGGTGTCCACGTTTTCAGCTATGCCCCAATAAGCAGTTGGGAGAGGTTCAAGAGCCATTTGTGACTCCATTCATTTTCATCCTCCAGGAAACTCAAAACTCTTGGATGCCCCTTGCTCCCAAGGGCTATTAAGATACTAAATACTGCCAGGCAAGCTGGTTGCATCCCCACGTAATGCACATGTCCTCTGCTGGGTAGACCCAGAGGTTTATGACCCTTTTGCATCTTCTTTCTGACACAAAACGATCAAAAGGCCAGACAAGCTCTAGCACTCTGTGTACAATTCATCTATCAGATATTTATTAATCAGTAATAAAGTAAATCAGGGATAGTAAAGTGGAAGTGACATCTTTATTAAGACAGACCAACGTGTCCTGAATAGTAATGAGAAAGGGCTTCTGGAGCACATTCTGTGCATTCACACATTAACTAATTAGGGCCCTCAGCAGGGTCCTCGCTCACACGAGTTGTCTTTCCTCACACAGGTAGTCCAAAGTTAATAGGCCCATTCATGCGAGTAATATTTGTAAAAGCATGTTCTAGCCTGAAATTCCCTGTCTTCAGCTTCTCTGCAAAATTCAAAACCCCCAAAATAGTTTTAGGCAGAAACAGAGGTACTGTTTACATAAACACAAATAATTCTGCACAAAACCTGCCTTAAAGTCCATCTGGACAGTTTTGAACAGTTTCCTGACACCTCCTGCACAGGTCGTGGCTGATGCCTAATGCAGAATTGAGCCTTAAACCGGAGAGGAATAGCAGTAATGTTCAAGTAAAACTATATAGGGAAATTTTGCAAGTTAAAAGATTAATATACATGGACATCACCCACGTTTTGGGGCTGCAGCCCATTCTCAGAAAATAGGAAGATTTAATGTCAGAGCATGCTTCCCACCCCCCTTCATAAATACATCATTCCCCTCTCATAAAAAACCAAATAGGATTTGCTGGATTCTGTTCAGGCCATAGCAAAAAATCAAAGTACAATGACACTGTGCAGTGCCTATTAAAAATCCTGAAAAGTGCTAAAGGCACCTGCAAACTTGGCTTTTCCTACTCTAGTGCTTCCACTGTTCAAACGGATTTTTGAAATAGCTAAGAAACCATGCCAAATAACCACTGTTAATCAAAGACTCCTTTCAAATAGTATGAAAACAAACCAGCATCAAAAATGGTGAACTTCCATCTATGCACACTTTACTACACAAGGAACTGGAAAATGACTGAAGTCATAGTGGTGCATATTTTGAGGAAAAATGTTGGCTTTGAAATAAAAGGGATATATTCAGGTTTTTTAGGAGTGCTGTGGTTTTGTTTTAAAAAAAATATTAATTTCTGATTTTTAGAATTTTTTTCCCATCCAGTCTTTAGGTCAGCATCCATGTGGATGCAAATTGCTCTGATTTTATTTTCTTCAGATCAGCTTTCAGGGTATTTGTCTCTGCAGAATCTAACCCGTTGGAGACAGCAGCACTGTTCTAGGACACTTCTGTGCATTGTGCACCATGCAGCATAAAGCCCGAGCTGGTGGCTGCCTCTCTGCAAAGTGTTCTTGCTAAATCAAAAGCAGCCCTCTAAACATACAGCTCCACTATCATTTCAAAAACAATACACAAGTGATTTATTCTCTTTAAAAAAATTATCAGTTTGGTTCATTAACCTATAGCCGTACAAAAGCAGGAGTCAATTACATTGCCACATCGGATGTGTGTAAAGATAATTACTCTGAAAAGAAGATGTAAAGGTGTCCATAAAGGCAGTGAAATGTGACCTATTAAATCAAGCTGTAACCTATTATGGGTCAAAAAACACATTTGTAGGGCCAACAGGCTCATGGCAATGGTCAATCTAGCATGAATTCTGCAGGTGTCTTTTTCAAATAAACATGAAATCTATCCTTTTCATTCCTGCAATGTTACTGTCTTCTTACCTTCCATACACAGTTTACTTGACACATATATACAAATGACACACACAAATGTCTCTTCAAAATTATGCAGAACACAGGATGTATGAGTGGTTAAACAGCAAATAAGACACAGAAAATAAGCAAAAGAAAATCCACAAAGAGCACCATTATCCTGCTGTTTTACTGGGCATTTCAAAATGACAGTCCCTCTGTCATCTTACACAAAGTACCCTATCCTTCGTAGGGTAAATCTGCATTGGAGCCAATGATCCAACTCAAGATCTGACCCAGCTGTCTATGAAGAATGAATAAAAATACTGTAAATGTCCTGAAATTCTTGTTTTGTGAAATTTTCTAACACTAACGTGAAGTTATTTTAAAAAAATAAATAAATCAGCATGCAACATTGGTTTGCTGTGACTAACTTCTGAGTGATGTTTCTTTTGAGTTAAACCACTTTATTTCCCATAAGTACCTCTAATATTTGAAGGACCTCATTTAACCAGTTCAGATTATATTTTGCCTCATTTGTACTCACTGCAACAAATAGACTGAAAAAAATGTCACATGCTAAAATATATTTGTATCATTGAGACTGCTCAGAATGTGTCTCCTTTGCTTCACCTTTGGGATCACTCAGAATAGCCTTTTGGGTTTTACTGGGCTTGATTCTGCTTTCACTTGCACCAGAGGTCTATTCAGAAGTAATTAAATGGAAGTCACCAGAGTTCTTTTCATGGCAATCCCAGCAGAACTGAGTCTGTAATTAAACTTGCAAATTTTTAAACAGAAGTATTTTATTGATACAGGTGTACAGAACTGAGGCAGAAACACTGATGGCTTGTAAACAGTTTCACCACAGTGCTGAAGTCTATGTAAGAATGTGGGAAGTGTGTGTATTTCTGATTTATGGAGTTGCTGTGACAATGGTCCTAACTCCAACCACTTCAACAGAGGTAGGCCAGATGACCACTGTGAAGGGTCTCACTCTTGAAGGGGGGCACAGAAAAGGACTGCAATCTAAGCACCTGGGAATAAATAATGAGAAATTCATGCCAAGACACCAGTTATTGGTGTAAAATACAGACATTTACGTAAAGAACTAGGGCCAAAGAAGCATTTCATTTTTAAATGTATTTACATAATTAAAAATACAATCTGATCAAATTATCCATCAGGGAAAAGAGTGTATACTCTGAGAAAAACATCTATATACAGATGCTTTCACCCTGGACTATGCAGCTTTGCAAGGTAACACAAAAACTCACCTCTGCCTCCTTCAGAGTTATTATATTTTTATTCTTATCTAGCATACTCCATACACCTTTATATCCTTCATGCTGCATAGCTGGCTTTTAACTGCTCTAAGAATAACAGTCATTAAAGGAGGCACAGAGATGTTCCAGTCTCTTTGTTGAATCTGAATTCACACCAGCTCTGTCAAGGAAGGTTGGCCACAAACCTGTCTGCAGCAGGTGTGAGGCCAAGCTCCTTTTTGGAGAATTAGCCTCATCTATCATGTACATTTGTTTTGGGTTAACTGGTATGTTGCTCACAGGAAAAGAAATTGAGAAGCCTCCCACCCAGTGCAGAAGTCTAAAGTATTGGTCAGTAAAGTAAAATGATTCTGCAGAGATATCTGTGGAGATAAATTGCCCACTTATCTACCTTAATTTGTAAGACACATCAGGTGTCATACAAGACATTAAACCTAAGGGAGTAAGTCACCTTCATAATCATCACAGAGGTGAGAATGTTGGGCAAACACTAACTAAATCAAAAGAAAAAATCATTTTCTTCAACGAAACACAATTTGTGTAACACAGCAGTCCAACAAATAAAGGCTTAGCAAATCCAGTATCTATTGTCTGCTTTCCTATGCATACCCGTATCTACATACATGGTTTTTAAGAAAAACACACTTAATATGGCTATGATGATAGCAACACTCTTCTCCACGTTCCTTCTTTTTCTTAAGCAATTCCAGAGAAGAAATTAGGTATTGATTCTCTCCTACCTATGTCATCTTTTCTCTTTATAAGATTCACAGATTTCAGGCTTTAGTTCCACAAACCAGTAGGCAGCAGCTAAACAAGATTCACTTTTCTGAAAGGAGCCCTGATTGCTATTAATTCTTCTGGTTTTCTTTTTTCTCAAAGTATTTTTGAAGTGCCTTTCTAGAGAAGCTGGGAATTAAACATTTTCAAGTTTCACAGAGAATTGCTCCTTCACACTCACACCAGACTAGTCAATGATGCTAAAATAGTCTCCTACAAGTTAGGCAACTGATTTCAAACTTCTAGCCCCAGCTGACATTTAATTATCCTGCAAGGAAAAGAGCAGTTCCAAGACACTCAGCAAAGACACACTTGCACCAGAATAACCAAAATCACTCTGGTGTTTACAATACTAATAAGGTATGTGACAGATTAAGGTTCAAGCCTCTGAATTGAGCTCAGGAGAGTGGGAGCATGAAGCTTTGCCATCCACATCACAAGTGAGTGCTCCAGTTGCTAGACAGGGTATGGTTGCTCACCATTCTGCACCAAAATGGTGCCCCTCTCCTGTCCAAACAGGGACATGTATTACGGTGGAAATCCTGTGTACTTTCTGAGACCACACTAAACTTCTGTTCAATGAATTCATTCAAACAGGTTGCTGTCACTTTGCTGATGCAGAACACCAAAGTGGTATCAGTGGCTGGAGTCTCCAACCTGAGATTGAATGGTCAGAATTGGCCAGAGGAGTGTGAGCAAGAGGGGTAACAACACCTCTGGTTTGCCACAATTTTACCTGTCAATGATAAACTTTAATCCCAAAAAATTCACTTGTGCTATCAGGAATTCCTGTCCTGCAAAATGACATCAGAAATGAAGAGTTTATGGCTGATGCAGATGTAAACTAGAGTACCTAAGTTGACTTCAACGGAGGTGGGCTGATTTATGTCGGCTGAAGATCTGCCCTTGGTTCCATTAAAAAAAGACAAAACAGATTCTTCTTCTGCTCAAGAGGTGTAATTTTATAATTCACTTAATGAGGAAGAGCTAAATTCCATAGAGAGACTAATGGTTAATACCAGATGTGTCAATCAAAATCTATTAATGTTGAGTCGCTAATTTGATTTATGAAATATTGTAACAAAGATTCATATAATTTTTCCTTAAGGGATATTATCTGGATATTAAATTAACCTAGTGAATGTTTGTCCTGTTTTCCAACTAAAAGATGTGTGTTCACAACAGCTTACTATACAGGGCAAAGCCAATGAGTACAAAAAGAGAAAGGTGCTTTGGTTTAACATTCTCTAGCTATGTTTCATTTAAATTTGTCTTATCTTCCTCAGCTCTTTGTAGAATACCTTAAAATATTGGTTCCTGGCAAGGTTAATTTAAAGAGACAACAAAATTAGGAGTTCTGCTTTAAAGAAAAGGAGGTGCTTGATAGACCATTCTGAGCCATTGAACTCCTTTGCTGACATAAGGATATATACACTTCAGGTATCATCTGTAACTAGGTTTATGCTTTACAAAATTGCAAGATGACTGTTTTATCAGAAGTTTGTTGTCTCTGCAGTTCTGTTCTACAGTAAATACTTCAGAATTACTCTAAATCTTATGATTAAACTTGTCTATTATTGTAACAGTAAAAGGCACTGGAAAATAACTGATTAGCATAACAAAAAAGAATACCTAGATATAGACTTAACTTAGGTTTTATAGCTACAGTGAAGTTCTGTATCTGAGAAGAAAATATAAGGAAATGGGTATTAATTGAAACAACAGTCCTTCAAGCAACTGTATATATTCACGTGCAGCCATTTCTAGGCTTTGGGCAAATTAATATGTATGCAAGAGCGAATTTTGGTTTTATGTGCCAGGACTACGCTTCACTGTGCCTGACAAAAGCCAGACTTTAGGTGAGCTAATACCATTGTGTACACTTTGAGCTGACCTCCTTGAACAACTATCCTATGGCATCAGCTGGATTAAATTCCTAGTTGCTAGATTATTTCCTTTAGCAGTGTTTTCTTCAAAATTACAGCAGCTCATATTTACCATTTAGGAACTACATTGTACAACTCGGCACTAAGTGCCTTTGCACTCCCTGATTTAAGTGGGACACTCCCCAGGAGAAAAAGCACTAATTTACAGCAGTTGTGGCAGCACAGGGCCCATAGAAGTGCTACAGTTTAGATTTATTCTAACCACACTGGTTATTTCTGTTACAGCTAACATAAAAAACCTCACTTCTCATTCATAGTTGTCAGTATTTTGTTTTTATGTAAAATAATAATAATCATGACGATAATAAAAATAATAATTCCAGATGTTGGTGTAAAGGCAACTCGTTAAATCACAGTTGTGCACTCGTCCATGTTGTAATTTTATCAGATAAATTTCCTTTTCTTTAAGCAGGTAATAAATACATAAAGCTTTTCTATCTATATATCTTTTAATTGACTACAGTCATTTAACCTAGACCCTCTAACCAGATTAATAATAGAAAACGTGTCATAACAATTCCTTACCACAGGATGAATTATCATTATTGTTTTGGCATAGAAAATCTTTTCTGCTACCTCAAATTACCCTTCTTTTCAACAGTGCACAATACATGAATCACTTCCCTAATCCTAAATGTTAGGATTCCCTACATCCCAGTACAATAGAGCCATCTGACAAGCTACTTTCTGACAGCATGATAAACTATTGTGGTGGTGAATTCCCAGAGACCCTCTGGATCTGTTTCATTAATAAAAGTTGCAAGTGAAAGCCAAAGGAGGAACCACTCACAGCCTGTGAGAATCCACTCAAAGACTGAACTTCACATATCCCAGCTCTTCCCATCATCCTCAAAGTCATGGAAACGGCTTCCCTTATGCCAAGGAGGTGTTAAGCAGACAAACATCATTAGAGTTCCAGCTATACCTCTTTTGAAATCTAAAAATCTAAACATCTGTATTTTTTTACAGCTGCAGGCAATTACAGTGCTGTTTCCAAACACCACAAATGTGTGTGTATCCGCAGCGTTATATATAGACAGGCTCTGATCTTCAGCTGCCTGGTAAATCAGTCAAATTTGATGATGTCAAGTGAGTTGTACTGGATTTACAGTGACTGAGAATCTAGCCCTCCAATTTGCCAGCCTACATAAAAGGGTGAGTGATCTATAGAACAAGGATACAGTTGAGAACCAATAAATTAACATTTTCAATGTTGACTTTTGTGCTGATACTGACACCCTCTATGGTTTCAAGCTAGTTCTTTCTAGCAGCAACCTCATAAAACATATTTTCTTCCCTGGCATTTGAGGAGCAGTGAACCCTGTGTTCACAGTGAAGCCAGGGGCCAAACTCCCAGTAAGCTAAATGAGCAGCACCTTCCTCGCAAAGGGGACAGGTTCATACATGTAAAATGCTTTCAAGTATATGTACTGAAAAGCAAACTAAAAGTAGGGCGCATGGGTATTAGGTGGACACAATCCTCTCAGGTGCCAGGCACCTTTAATTTGCTGCTCCAAACTGACAAAAGTGAAGCCTGCTCTTCTCAAAAGCAAATCCTGGTGCTTTGCTCAGTGACTGGTGAAACAATTCATAACACACACTTGCAATTTTTAAATGACAGTAATTAGATGCATAGACTTGGCCATGCATCAAAAAATCTACACGTTCAAAGATCTAGAACACACTAGACAAAATGTTACCAAGTCCATTTCTATTCTTATTGGTTTTGAAAAGCTATTAAAACAATCTGCCCTCTTTATGATCTTCTAATCAGAACTAACTTGTGCTTCTACCAGACAAGTATTTAGGCAACTTTTTATTGCAACAAACCAGCATTCATCAAAAGTGGCATATTTTTAACACTAATTCTAATTACAACAAGCAGTGCATTTTGTGTGCTTTCCAATTATGCATGAGAAAAGTCAGCATAAGTGTCCTCTCTTATCATAATTATCTGTTTCTAATTTCAATTTTGGCTATGACTTTGCACTCAGTGATGTAAATGTAAATGTTCCTGTCAGATAAAGATTAATTTGATTTAAGCCCTCTTTGTTCTAATTATATATTCTATTTCTGCTCACCATGCAAGTTTCACTCGAAGCCACATCTGTATTTTATCACAACAATGAAGAAATCCTGTGGTATTTAAAAAGGTAACTACAGGATTTCAGCTAGTCCTGTCAGGCACTGTTATGACAGTGTACACTAGGACCGTGCCAAATGAATTAATATTTTAGCTGACTAATTTACAGATTACTGTAATTACTACTGAATATTAAACTGTGTGAACTTTTTATCAAATGAAATAAAACTTGTTGGCCTAATTGCTCCCTTTACTCCTAAGGAAACATGACCTTTGTGGGCTTTGAACCTGAGCACACTGAAAATACTGAATACATAGGAGGAATAGGAGATTTAACATGGAGAGAAAGATAATTTTATCTCTGACTAACGTGGAACATATCTCCCTGCTTTCCATCCAGAGTCTGTTTCTAGCTCATCCTCCTAGCTGCTCTCTCCTCCCAGACCTCATTTCCCTCCCCTCTCTCCATAGGAACAGTCATACACACCTATCTGCTCTAAGGCTCACAAAGAACAAATGATTGCACCTAATTTTCAAAATACCAAATCTCTAGGATTCATGAGAAAGCTAGAAAAATAGTTCTTATTTGACTACTTAAAAATAAAACTAAAAAATGCTTATGGCAACTTTACGGTCACAGTCAAGACTCAACAAGGCTAACTATCATCCAGTAGCTCAGTGGTGCAACATCTCTTTGAACAGTTTTCTCCTGACATTTCTGTCCACCTCAGGAGGCAACCACTCAAATAATCAACCCAATGACTTGAGAGATCCTGATTTAGACACTTGCCACTCACTGACATTTAGACTTCCAACTTGATCTGTGGCAACTGCTGTCTTAGACGTTGACTTCTGAGCATGTCAAGGCTGCAAGCTGGCATTAAAGTACTTCTGACTGGCCACTGTCTTCAGAATATATTTACAGTATCTTCTGACTATTCTATGGTGTTGAGAAAAATTAAGCCTAAAAGTATTTTTACACAGTTTCTCATTACTTCATTCATTATTCATAAATGAGAGATGGAATGCACACAAAAGCTTTGTTTGAGTTGGTGCTGTTATAAACGTTTTTTTTCCTTTTTTTTTTTTTTTTTTAAATTTATAAGAACATCACTGTTTTACTTGCCAATACAAAAATATACTGCTAGAGTATTGCTGCAATCTCAGCACAGTGTTTCTGGACAAAGGGTGACCTTCTGTACCTTTTATCTGGAGGAATTTGGGCCAGAGAGGCAGAAATCAAACAACATGTGATTCAGAGTTGCTGCAGAACCCGTCACCTCTCATCAACTTGTGATTTAGTGTAACCTGAACAGGGACAGCCCTGCTATTTTGTATAGGAACCAGCATGATATTATCCAGAGCCAGGAGGTCATTGGTTTAAATCTCAACTAATCTGATGTGTCAGACCAAAGGCTCAGATTAGGCAGTTGGAGAAAATGGAAACATTCCTCTGCAATTTAATATCATAATTAACTACAGATAAAGGATACAACCACTTCAAAAGAAATAAAGCTTTAACAACAAAAGATAGTGGGTCAAATTCACTGTTGGTATAAACTGCCAGAACTATGCTGATCTCACAGATCTCTGCCAGCTTTCACTAGTGGCAAATTAGGCTGCAATTAATGAATTTCAATGATCAAACTCCAATTAATTGTTGAAATAATCCAGCTGGAGATGCATGTATGCAGACAAACACTTTATAATATAATTGCAGTGGTACTTCAGTTATCAAACAACAACAGACAGTCAAACTGCAGCAATAGTTTGGGAGTAATAGGTAAATTTACGTATTAATTTTGTTTTAGTTAAAGTTTTAAGAACAGTCAGATGCTTACTGCTACCAGAAAAACACTCTGCACTTTGGGGAGACAGAAGGGATATGTATTGTAAGGTTTTACCTACAAGTCCAAATACTTCTAATAACTGAGTGGCTTTTATTGAAATAGGTTGGACTATGTCCATCTACAAATGAATATTGGCTGCATGTGCTTTCCTGGAGAGCATGAAATAAAATGACTGGACCAGTGATTAAAAGAAACACATTAGTTAAAATGTCTACCATAAATTTATAATATACCTTTTTAAACCAAAATATCTCTGGATCATTATAAACAACATTAAAAAATGAACAGTAGGACCAACTTCCTACCTTCTCCTGCAGACCTGATTGTCTGAGCTCTTGCCTAATCAGAATGACCATTAGAATTCATTGGAGTTTATCTGTTAGAAAATACAATCTTCGGAAACGAGGTCGTGATTCAGGAAAGACTTTAAACACAGGCTTGAGTGTTCTTCCAAATAGCTGTGGTTTCTATGTTAGGACCTTGATTTCGCAAGTACTTGTAGACTTTTAACAGAAATATAGCTTGCTTGAGTTCAATTCAACAACTTAAATACTCCAAGTCAAGCACTTATGTGGAGTGTTTGATTGGAGAGGGGTCTAACATGTATTTTTTCATTCTGCAAATGTTTGTTTTTTGAGGATATGATACTTGAAACTTTAGCAAATGTGTTAGTCAATTTGTATGACAAGATAAAATCCAGTCTTCTATAGAGCCCTCAGTAAATCCATAATTCAACATCATGCATTTCTGTTCAAGAGAGTACCTCTGGATTGATACAAATAGAATGGGAATAACATTGACATGTTGCCCCTACTTTCTAAATATATTTTGAGGGGGAAAAAAAACCCACCACAAAAGTATCTGGGACTGGCAAAGGTTGATTGCTTCTGAATGACCTTAAATGCCTCTTCCTAATTCAACAGCATTGCCCCCTGCTCTGAGCTACTGCATTGCCTCTTAAATTCATTCTTATTATTTGCAGCAGCAGTCTCCTCTGGCAATTTATAACCACACTTAAAATTTACCCCATAGCGTGTAATTTTCTGTGCAAAAAAACATGAACTACAAAGCAGTCACAGAGCTAAAACAACTAGTGAAACAGTTTCTACTCATGGTTTCTCTGGGAGAATTTAAAATAGTGTCACCCTGAGGCAGCTTTATTTTTTTTATAAAACAAGAAGTAAAGAGTCTCTTCCATGACTTCCGCATACAAAAAATATAATTAAAAATGCATAGTGTAAAAACCGTGGAAACAAATCTATTTCCTTGATTTCCAACTTATTAAATCCTTATTATCCTAGGAGCAAAAAGCTACATCACCACCACCTCCCTGATGTAAGCCAAGTAAGATGGCAGTTACTCATTCCCTGAGCTATTCCATCTCTGCCTTTTGTGGCTTAATAAAAAAAAGGAGACTGTGCTTCCCAGGTAAATGGGTGACAGGACAATTGTTCTTGAGATGAACAATATTAACTGCAGCACAAGGCAAGGAAGAAAAAGTGGATTTTAATGCTGTTGAAAATTATGGCCTTAAGAAATATAGTGGATGACTAAAAGTCCTCTATTCAATGAAGAAATCATTGAGAAGTTCTTGGCAGGATGTCAAAAACTGCATTTAAGAGGACAATTAAAACAGTATAATGCAAACGCTATAATTAGAACCATATCTGGTTGAGCAACATACTATTTGTCTTCCAGGCTGTTAGAGGAAAAATTCCCCATGAATTGTTGCCAGTGTTTATTAGGGTATATACCAAATAATTATTTACCAAATAATTTCCAATACAGATTTAGCAAGAAGATAAATTTTGCTACCATAAAGATTAAGTGAGAAATTGCACACACCCTAGTAGCTCAAAAGATTCTTTTCTGACACTCATTTACCTCCCACAAATAACTTGACTTACATACCCATATATTCATGTTATTTTACAGGGACAAGGACTGAGGTCTCCCTTCTGATTATGCAAACTCAGGCCTGCTCCCATTAAGGTGTCGGAGTTCTGTGCAGTTTAAGCTGGCACAGCTTAATTTGCACCAGTTGAGAAACAGTCCAGAATTTAAAGTAGAACATGGGAAATCTGCCAGAAGTGCTGCAGGGAGCCCAAATTTCATCTGTAGAAAACAAAATAGGGCATCCACATCATGCACTATGATGCAGAAACCATGGAAGCAGCAAAATGAGAAGAATTTGCCTCAAAAATAAAGTTTGCACTTCCCAATCAGTGAGCGCAAGATTTAAACGGGATTTTCATAACATAGGAAGTGTGATAGTTCCACTACATGTAAGAAGAACAATTAAAACCAAATGTGAATTACTTTCACTACAAATCTCTCTCTTTGGGAAGCAGTGAAGCCCTGATTCAGCACGACACTTAAGAGTTAACCAGGTGGTTCAGCTAGTAACTAAATCAAGGACTTGCAAAGCTGCGAACAGTGTGAGCAGTGTCAGCACTCGGAGAGGACCTTTCTACCTGCTCCTCTGAGAAGTCTCTTGTGGGCTGACACGAGCGGGGCTGGCGCTGACAGAGAGCAGACAGCAGCCACGCGTGGTCATCTCAGATAGAAATGAGCCAGATTCTCCTTTCACAACTGACACTGGCAGACCAACCCCAGAGCTGCCTGGAGCACGGTGGCACTCCGATTATTGCCAGCCCAGGCGGGAAGATCCGTTACACGCTGCAATGTGTGAAGCACCTATAGAAGCCCACAAGCCATTGAAACTCCATGTGCTCTGGGGCATGACTAATAAGAGACTTCAAAGCTTTTAAAAAGCTGAATTTCTTGACGATTATCCGAACCAAATTTCAGAAGCTTTTGAAGATGGTTTGTCTCTCAGGGGGTCCGTTTTACAAGGCACTGGGAGAAGTTGCAATTGCTTAACCTCATTTTAGCATGCAATAATTTTACAGTGTGCTTTCCCTTCTTTCTTAGTGCTCTTGTCCCAGCCACAGAAGTTAGGGATCCCAACGTGCTGGGTATATGAGATGGGGGGAACATTAGAAACCACAAGGAAACCGTGAGGGGAGTCTAGCTTTCCACCCTGGGCCTGGGAATCCTGCAATTCAAATACGCTACCTTGTGTTCGATACTGCCTCTGTGGAAAAAATGCTGTTACACATTGTGAAGTTCAATTGTTCAGAGAAGCTTCTGATCTGATTTTGGAGGATAGTTTCTCTGAATTTAAAATCAAATCTCATGGAGGATGTCCTAATATGGAGTTTTATTTTCTATGGGAACACTTCTGTGGAGGAATAGGCAGGGGAATACATAAGAACTAGATGCAAATTCTAGCGGTACGAACAATCATAACGTTCAGAACAGCAATTCTACTGTGCATGATGCAAACTCCAGCAGAGAAAACCCACACATAGGTAGAAAGAAAAAGTAAGTGTAACATTGAAGCTTAAACCTTGCTGGTTTCCCTGTTTCTCCCACACACTGGACTGCATAAACTCTTCAGCATATTTTACTTTTCTTTATAGGTCCTGATTAGTCTAGGTGAGATAGAGGGTTTTTTCCTAAGCCCAAGAAATCAGATATTATTCTCAGAAGTAACACATTACAAAATTAATGGATTGCCTATTAAGAATACATCCCCATCATAAGTAGTGCTGCCCTTTAACTCAGCCTACAAAGAAAGCGAGCAACAAATTTCACAGATACAGTAAACACCAAACTAAATAATAAGTCTATTATCTTCAGCAATGTATTGCCTTATACACATGAACTATAATAGGTATCAGTTAAGATACTTCTCTTTGTACATGACAGGTTACTTCAGATTATTTTAGCATTACTGAGACATCTGGAAGACCATACCAGTTAAAAAAAAAAGAGAGAGAGAGAGAGAGAGAGAGAGAGAAAGAAAAAATATAGCCCAAATTTGTAAAGGTCAGCGAGTAATTGTTAACCTTGGAGGGGGAAGAAATCAGAATTTTTACCGACAGCACTCAGAGCCTCTTATAAATCATATTCATATTCATATACTTAAACATTAATTTACATACTTAATTTCTGACAGGTTGACAACTGCAGTCCTTCTATCCTCTTGGTGTAAAGTAAGAAGTCAATTGTTATTCAGTGTATCAGTTACAGTGGTAGTGCCACTAACTGTATTTTATATAATGTGCTATCTGCAGAAAAGCAGATAAGAATTTGATTTAACATCCAATTAAAAGCCGTCATTGAAAAATTACTTCAAATAAGCCTTTTATTTTCTTTAATCAGTGCTCAATTCAAGCCTTCCTTGGACCTACTGAACCAAGAATCAGGACTCATGAATTTTGATTAAAAAATTTGAGCCCATTTCTAACTTAAGCAGATTTTTTTTGTTGCGCTGTTTGATAGAAATTTAATAAATCTATGAATCCATGCCAGTGTCATTTATCATCTTTTTTTCCGCAAGACTGGCCTATTATGCCTCGGCAGTAAATTATGAGGAAGCCAGCAAACCAAAACTTTTCAGTCCAATACTGAAGAAGAGATATAATCACTTGCATTGAACCATATAATTATAGTAGAATATGAATCTCTGAAACATTAGGTCCTGTTTTGAATATGTAATGCCCATGCTTTGAGAGCCTACAAAGATTTCTAGCTGATCTAATATAGCTCAGTTTAGCATCATATTGAACAATTTGCTGTTAATGAAAATGACAGCAAAAGCCATAAACAACAAACTAGGAGACTTGGTAAGAATTACTAGGGAAATCTCCCTGGTTTTGGAAGAACAAATCAGAAAAATCTAAGTTACCTTTTAGGATTCTAAGTCAACCATGTTCATTTTGAACAAACACAGGGAGCTTAACATGGGGCCATGTTATGGAAGTTTTGCTGGTTTAGGGTCGAAGCCAGGCCATGACTGAGAACGGGAACTTCTCAAAAGCCTTGATGCCGCGGCTCATACGCCTACAAATAGGCATTGCTTATCATTTCCCCTCTAAAAGGCAACCTCACCCACTTCGTGCGTGTGTAGCTCTATTAAAAGCACAGGGAGCCACGTGCTTGGCTGCAATGTAACATCGGGGTGCTATTATGCTGTGGGAGGGTTCATCTAAAGTGTCCCTAAAGACCACACTTTGGTGCCGTGGTTTGACGTTGGTCTTCCCACCTTCCCTAGAGAGTTGTAGGAAGAGAAGCCCCTCCGGGGATGGATTTGGATTAGGAGCTGAATTAACTGCTCCAAATTCACACTGCAGAGATACCCATCTCTTGTTGATACTGATCTCTGGGAGTCAAGGAGACTTTCTTCCTAATTTAGCCACTAAATTAGGGGAGTGAGGCTTAGCGGTGTGAATGTCCCTGCCTCCAGCTGCCCACCACTTTAGGTTGGGATCTCTGAATTTACAGTGAAGGACAGATTGCCCTGAGAACACAAAGCAGCCAGGTACATACATGTGAACAGAGACACAAGACAGAAAAGAAATGGTACTTTGGAAATAGATCCAGTCTAGGTTTTCCATTATTTTTGAAAGGAGGTCCTTTCTTCAAAATTTTTGTTTTCCATCAGACACAAGCTGTGGAAATACCAAGGGCTGGGTTTGTGGCCCCCTGGTCCTTGCACAGGAGAATAATCCAGTATCCCCACACTCATCCTGGCCAGACAGGGCACATACAGTACTGTGCATGGACTACCCTAGAGATCTCTGGTCAGCTAGTTAACACCAAATGTGTGCTACCAAAAACATCGCTCAACTGCTCCAGTTGGTTGGGCTTTCCAGAGGTCTGACAGTATCTCTTCTCTCCCTTAAAAAAATTAAGCAAAAATATCTTTAATTTCTTCAGCCATCAAAAAAAGTTGTTAGGTCCATTTCTGATCTTACCTAAACTGGTTCTTCCACCATCACTTGGGAATGGAATTCTCAAAAACTATCTTAAGACTGACTCTGTAAAATAATCACACTTGTGCAGGTTTGAAGTTTTTTTCTTAATATGAAAATGACCTGGGCTCTAATCTGGCTAATGCAATGAAACACATTGTGCCAGAAGTGCTGTTCGCTGCTGCAAAGCAACATCAGTTTCTTATTTTACTTTCAAACCACATTGCAACTTTTGTGTGACAGTCTGATGATACAAAGTATTAATTCAAAAAAGGAAAAGGCTTGAAAAGAAAGGTTAGGCTGAGCTGTAAGAAAATTAAGTACCAATGCACAAACAAGGACAGATATTCAAAGAGGGAAACCAGAATTTTAAATGAAAAAGCCTGTCAAGTATTGAAGAATTAATTAAGAATAGATCTAAAGTAGATTAATATTCTACTTGAGTGGCTGTAGTATCATCAAACTTTTGCTAATAAAGCAGCCATTTCTTCTGACACTATCTCCTAAACATTTATATTTCTTACATTATAGCTGCTCTACCACTTCTTAATGAAGGAAGTATTTTGTGATCCTGTTGTCAGGGGTGTGCAAATGTGTGTTATTTCAGTACTGTCCTACAACATAAAAGACTTTGCTAAAACTGATGCACTTCTTTACAGCCTGGAGATTCTTCAGAAAACTGAGTTGCAGGAGACCAAAATGTCCCCGTATACCAGCTAGTTTCACAAATTTGTATTATGACTTCTTTACATGTATGTATGTCAAACTCCTGGACAGAAAGCAGTAGGTATGAAGTTGGTTGACAAATATATTGCTTATTCCATGCCACCAAATTAATCTTTGAGAATTCAGCTGGTGTATGAACACTGAGGGTAACCAGATCCAACCATTCTTATGGGACTCCCGACATAAATCACTCCAGCTACCAGCCCCAGTTTATTTTACAGCACTTTCTGATCTCTGTCCGTCAGGTAGAGCTCGACACAACAACAGAGCCTCAGAGTGTGTCTTAGAAAAGCAGTCCAATGGTTCCAGATTTCACAAATACCTGTTCAGGAAAGCATGCAAGTATCTGGCTGGCGGAAAGCTGCCAATCAGCTCTGCAGTTTTAGATATTTTAAGAGCTTCTTAATGTAAAAATAATGCAAATTGTATTTCCTCTGATCCATGGCAAGGAACAAAACTTTTTTTTTATTTTTTTCCTCGTTTAATAAGCTTGCTAAACGAAGTGTAACCATACCTGCTAAATTACCTAACTGATGATCTCCTGGCACAGAGAAGAATTTCTGTCTAATAAAAACAAAACTGCCCATTGTGGGACATTTTGCATTAGACTTAGAGGAGCACGGGGAATAGAGTTTCCTGCCCTGATTTTGATGCTCTCTACAGGAATTGCCCTCTGGCCCCTTGGCAGGAACTCCATGACCCAGCTGAGCTTTCTACTGAATAGCTCAGCAGGGTGCAGGAGCCAGTTGCATGGCTTCACATGGTGCAGAAAGCTGTGGAGCTTTTCTCCTGAACAGCACCTCGGCCATTTTGAAACATCTGCAATAGCTACTATTCATGGGACGGAGGGAGGGGGGAAGAAATTCTCCAGCTGTTACATCTCTACTGAATCTTTTTTTATTCCCATCTACTGCCCTCGTGATGATTTTGAAGGACACCAAATGGTTTCCATTATTCAGAATGGAATAACATCTGCTCAACAAATATTGTTACTCCTTGGGAAGCACCTCATTCAAGCAGCAGCTCTCTTTACAACTTTACAATACAACACAACACACTTTATTTTATGTAGTATTCAGAAGACAGAGTCTCACAGACACACTAGAGAAAGAAAGGGAAGGGGGGGAAGTAGAAATAGCTGCAAACAAAAAGAAAAATAAGATGGTGTTTAAATGAAAGATCTTGTTCTATAGTTGAAGGAGATGGGTAGACCACGTCCTATACTTGTAGGGCAGCTCAAGAGGAAAAATGACCTCTCTTCAGTGCACCAGCTAATATACCAAGAAGGAAAACTGTCACAGGGAGGTGGCCATGCTGGGAGAGTGTATGTGAGCAGATGGACATGAGGTCAGTAGCATGGAATAAGTCCAGAGAGATCAGTTTTGCATTTTATTTAGACTTGAACTGAAAGCTAAGAAAGAGAAATGGAAGTTACAGAGACCTGCTTTTTTAGAGCAAAAAATAAATCATCTCAAAGCACTGAATTTTAAAGATCAGACTTCACATTTCTGATAGGCATGTACCGGGTAGGAGAAACCAGCACTAAGCTGTTACTGACACCAAAATGTCCTTTTTGGCTGCTTGTTCTTTCACAACACATTTGCTAGAGCAGACTAGCTCCATAATCCAATAACTGGGTGGCATCTAATAAAGTAGTTTGGGTGCTGACAAACCACAGCTCAGATACTCGCTGGACTGTACCCCAGGACTTAGCCGAACACACTCACATATCCCTTTTATCAGTTTAATTAAAATGTTAAAAAAAATCACACAAGGATAAGAACATGCCTGTCTGCCTAGCACATGGACACCTATATCTGTTTATTTTCATTTTACTACTATCAGAATCCTTTGGATGAGGAATTAAAGAAAGAAATATGATCACATGGAGGCATATTCCAGCATTAAAAAGATCTAGGGGCATATTTTTTCGCTTTAGAATTTCTTTTTGTTCAGGGGATGAGTGAATTCAGCAACATCACCAACATTTCAATTTACTGAGGCTTCACTAATCCTGCAGTTCCTCAGCACCTGTCAGAAGGGCACTGAAGACTTCCCAGGACTCTGCCTATGGAGATGCAGTCATCAAATTACAAGAGAAAGCACAGACATCTGTACAGCTGACCTCAGAAGAGATCTTTGTAACAGATAAGCCCAGGAGTTATTTATTGTACTTCTGGTGAATAACTATTTAACCAGATTTAGGGTAATTTTTGGACTAGAGATAATATCTATCTAATGCTTATACATATAATTTCTGTGTGATCTCAAGTTGTATCATTTGTACGTATTTGTATAGTCATTATAAAGCGCGTATGTTTAATGTTATCTACACCTTGGTGTAATTTGCCAGATGATGTAACCTGCAGTTTTAAAAGATATTATGACATTTAAAAGTCTATTTCCACAGCTATTAAAAACTGTTTAGAGGCACATAAAGAAAAAAAAGTCTTTCAAAGTTTTTTTTTTTTTTAAATGTTGATTCTATGATGTTTTGCCAATTCTTACAGATTTTGATTAGTGAACAGGGGAATAATAAGTATTTTACTTGGTAATTCATAGTGTTTTCAGCCTCAAAAGGAAAGCAGAAGACATTCTCAGCTGTGTGAAAACCACAAAATTTCTAACAGATATTCTACAGTCACCTCAAGCTTTTGTTTGTTTCAACATCTAAATTGTATTTTGAGGGTGGTAAAAACCCTCAGATGCTTTATGAATTTTCAAAATAATACTTTAAAAATGTTCATATACATTTCTGCTAGCATTTCATAGTCATATTTCACCTCAGATTACATTAGAGTATATATCTGTGCCACATTATTTTAACATTACCGCTGTGTTTAGAGGAACAGCTTAAAAATGATGTGTTCAAGGACAGCCTACTGCAAAGGAAGAAACTTGGCCCCACAAACACATAACAAACTAGGCTGCTGGAAACCTCAAATTCAACACCTAAACAAGGCTCGTTGGCTGGCCCTACCAGGAAGGCGTGTGCCTTTATCGGCTTCAGCCTCTCCTCCGTGCAATGCATACAACAGCAGAGGAACCTCATTAACAGCAAAACCTGGGGACAGTGCTGCCAAAATTCATCCCGTGGTGCCTGCTTGTGCCAGCACACATCCTTTAAGTCGCGTACTAAAGATTTTTCATGGCGAATGACTATTTCAGGACAAGACAAAACAGAAGAAACAATAACTAAAGCAAGGGCAGGAACCACAAAAAACCCTGCAGAGCAGCAGGAGCAGCAGGCACAGCAGAGGCAGGAACAGTCTGACGTTCAACTCTCCGAATCATTCAGATTAATGAGCTCTAGAAATGTGGGGTCCCACTGTATTAATATCCATTACATAATGTGCTTCCTACCCCAGTAAATAGAGGATTCAGGATGCCTGGGGTAAAGGCAGTCTTTTACTGAAGATAATGGGCCCAAACTGATTTTAGACACAGGTCCCTTTCCCTGGAGACAGTTCCTAATGATCTCCAATGTTACAAAAGCATGACAAAAATATAAAGCAGTCACATCAGCCCAGATAGATCTTTTACAATTACCTTGACTCCTGAAAGTAGTCCATCATATCTTATTCATAAAATTTGTATTTTTCTCTGTTTGCACTTACATAGGCTTTCCACTTTAGTCCATTGTCCTATAAATGGAATATACATTTATTTTTCATGGGCACACCTAACTGTCTTAAATAAAAGAAGCTAATGCTTCTCAAAGGCTGTTCTTAATTTTAGATTTCTTTCCTAATAGTTAATTGTACCATGAGTGTTTTATCAAATTATACTGCTTGAAATTGCTAATATTACAAATGCATAATTATAATGGATGTGGATGTTTTCTAAACACAGGTTCCAATCTGGTATTTTCTCCTGCTGGAAACTCTGGAAAAGCTTTGCTGCCTATTTGCACTCGTCTCCACGCAACTAGGTGAGGGTCTGTCCCAAAACAAATTAGTATTTTGTCAGCCATACTGTCAAATTAAAACATTTCTTTATGCTTGTGAGACTGGAAGCCACAATTTTCAAACATTAATTACATTCACTGGTGGTAGGGAGTGCATACATACACACTGATACATTAAGAAGATGGCAGCTTTCCAAAAAAGCCTAGCAGACAAAAAAATTAAACATTAGTAATTTATAAAGAATGACGGAGCTTTAAGAAAATATGAACTTTTTGCTCAACTGCATTTTTTAAATATAGCACGAAGAAAAATAACCGTGTTTCCTGGCAGAATCTGAAGAGGGAAATAGAGCTTTTGAAACATCCAGGAATGCTCTGGGTTTGATAGCTCTCACTCAAACAATCAGTGTCTGATAAGAAGGAACACAACAAAACCATTATGTTTTTTCTCTGAAGGACCCTTCTCATCCCTGTAAAACTCAGCTGGAGCTTTGCCATCTACCATGGGGGAAGCCAGTGACGCTGCCTGCAGGACATCAACTGCAGGACTTCATGGATATGCACCGTCTGAGAAAGTTCAGACAGAAGCTCACCCCAAAGCAAGTGTGCTTTCCCATGCCACATTAAAGAGCACTAAGTCATGCCAAGCACAGCCAGCCAAGCAACCAGCACATCATCTGTCCTCACTCCTGGTTGCCTGTGTATGCATCCACCTGCATATTTTTCAACATCACTTGAATCCAGTTGAACCAGTACAGCCATTGAATAGGCAAAGGGGAATGATGGTTCCAGGGTGATAGGAACAACAACAAAATCTGTTAGGGTCCTGCTGTTTAACTGAAATATCTGGTAAACAATCTAGTAATAAAGTGTGGAAGGACAGTGAAATAAATTAATAAAGTCATGGACATGGGGTGAGTAACATGCTGAGCTGCTTTGCTGAGTGATGGGATGCTAAAGATGCAGAAAATATCTGTCTTGTAAAGGTCTAGCAAGAAGGACCCTTCCTCTGTTTATGTGAGGGCTTGCTTAAGCCAATTCTCTTTTGTTCTCTTTTCTGCTAGGTCCCATACAAGCCTCTTACTTCATAACTTAATCCCACTGCCTGCAGAGCCCCCTCACTGCAGCCGGTCAGGTGGAGCCCACCGGCAGCCACCCACAGGTGCTCAGCAGGTTTGTCAGGCCACAGTGACAGGCCAGGGACAACTGACAAGCAGTAAACGAAAACTTCCTTGGTCAAGATCAAGAGAGTCAGCTGTGCAGCCACAGCAGCCAGTCTTCGGGGCAAGAGAGACAGCGGTGCTGTGAAGGCAGGAGTGTGGCTGTTCAGTGGTCCTGCCTGGCCACCCTCGGGCCACCTCTCAGTCCAGGAGTCAGGAGCCTGGAAGGGCTCCCGAAGAAAGCCTCAGCATACCTGCCGGCCTTCCCTGTTGCTCGCAGCATGCGGGGCTGGGTAAGGCACATGGAGGATCCATGGTTAGCACCTAACACGGGTCTTGGCTCCACCCAGATTCTGCTTTTTGTTCCCTGTGTTGCAGGCAAAACCTACCAACAGCCAAACGATTCCCACTGCACCGGTACTGGCTTCTCCAAGGTTAATCATCACAGCAATTAGTCTTGGGCCCTATTTGATTGTGGAACAGATCTGGATTCCCTGTTCAAGCCTGATTGAGTCAAAGGCATTAATATCAACACAGAAAGATTTGGTCATATGTTTGTATATTTTGTTCTAATAAAGCTCCAGGACAAACTTGGAGGAATGACATCTGCAATATTTCCAGTGACAAAGTGCTAGCATAATGTGCTTCTCTCTGTGCTGAACAATTTGTAAATGTCTCATTAAAATGTACTTTTTGTTTCTTCCCTCTTCACCTTAAACTGGTTTGTCTCCTTGGTTTTCACCATTTCCTGGGAGAAAATGTCAAATTGCACAGCATCAAAACAGCCACTCTAGTTTGGGTTTTTCAGATTTTTAAGACATCCTTAGCTGTGTTATTCTGACACATTCTATGGTCAAAGAAATGCTTTTGAAATTCACGTGTTCAGAATGATTTGACATTTCCATTTGATTTTGTTTATTTCTAGGACAGGCTACTACAGGTGTCTCTAAGGGCACAAATCAGATATAACTTAATATAAGCAAATATTGTACCTGCACAGTTTGCTGTGGTAAGATATTCTACTACTACACGCTTACACTTAAAATGCAGGAATATGAGTGAAATGGATCTTCAATCTATTACAAAACAATGAGAGGAAAAATGATGTCAGATGCAATATAAACAAACTCAGAATAATTAAAAAAGTTATGGAGAAGAAACATACATGTCTGGTATTGCACGTCCAGCAATACCTTTAAACAGCTTTATTACTTGCCATCTGTTTTACCATTTTCCCTTAGTGTTTATATACTTATATAAAAATAGTGCTTATATATATGCAACATATTAGTATTTATGAGAACAAATCATATGTCATAGGCAAAAGAGACTTTATTTTTATATTTTTATATGAAAGGCATGACCAAAAATAGAGTGTAAAAAAGGTAGGGATGCAGGACTGTTCTCGTCCATTGAATAATCCTTTTTATACATTCAATAAATTGACCAAGGAAAGCGAGCATGCCTCCAGCCAGGCAAAGTTTTACTATTCTCCCATGGAACATCCACCCACTCTGTTCCCGTTATATTTCTTTGCAGCTTCTGATTGCAGGAGAATATAAAAACTGTAACTAGGTAAGACTGAAATGAAGCAGGGATAGAGCAAAGCCATAAAACCGGGATGCAAACTTTCCCAAAGTTTGAAGGTGTTTGAACCCAGGATTTTGGCTCAGACCCATCCTTAATTTGAAGCAGCATCTGGCAGGCCAAATGCTCTGCAAAAGCTGGCACTATGAAAGATGAAGTCTCATGCGACACAGCGTGTTGGAAGAAATGCTTCCTCCGTGCAGGAAGCCGGGTCGCACAGGAAGGGGGAATGCAGGAAAGCGGGAAGTTGCAGCTGCACGGAGGGACCCAGCTCCCACCATCCCTGTGGTGCTCACTTCAAAGGAGAAAAGACCTCCTGCTTTGGTTCATCTAGCGTTTGTCCTCTCTGCTGATCCTCTTGTTCCCACCCCTATTCTCTTCCTGAGACCTAAACCCCATCCAACTCAGAGACACAACTGCCAAGAAACTGGGTCTCTGGTGCTGTGGCCTGTATTGCTGCACCGAACAGCCCGGCTCCTCCCAAGCCGAGCGCTGTGTCCTCAACTAGCACAGCCCATTACAGGATCCCAGGAGTCTTTTCACACCCGATTTTCAAAAGCATTTAGGTGCCTAAGGATGCATAGGGATGTCTAAAGGGATTTTCCTCAGGAACAGAAGAAATTTCAAAAGTCCCTTGAGTCTGGTGTTCCCAGTGGCTGGGAAAGTCCTGAGCATTTCTGAAAACCTCACCCACATTATCCACATCCTCACACCTATGCACAAGTCTTCTATCCTTAAACTCACAATTTTTCATCCAAGACAGGCAGATGCTTTATCCTGGTATTTATGGATTAGAGTTAACTGATACTTAATTGTAGCTGAAAAATCTGTGTATTTTAACAGTTTGGACATGGCTGAAAATAAGTGGCTTATTAACTGCTGTGAGGAACATTTCACAATAGGATCTGCATTTTTCTAGAACTCTGTAATTAAAGTATGCGTTAACGTGACCACAACATTTTTAAACAGCTGGCACATGGAGCTGAAAAAATAATTAGTTTTCAATAAAAAAGTTGCTTTTTATTACCCAGGCAAAGTTCTCCAGTGACTTTTAAGGATCTGCCAAGTGAAATTCAAAAATGAAAATAGAGTCTCTATGCTGGCTGTTAGCCAAGCTGAATGAAACACGAATACGCTGATTTGTGCCAAGTATTAGACATGCTGAACTGAGGCAAAGTGGTTAAGTATCTCCCCAGGTTTAATGTTACACAAAACAGCGTATCTGCCCCCAAAAACGCTGTACTCGGGGGGCCCACCTCTGTGGCTTTCACTTGTTTTATCCTTCTTCTCCCACCAGTCAGGAAATGAAAAAGTGGTTCAGAAGACAACTGAAATATTTCTCTACAAGAAGCTGAGACCCTTGGCAGCAAAACTTATATATCTGGGTTTAACTGTTCCATAATTAGGGGCAGGGGATAGAAAACCTGGTCACAAAGAAGAGGTCGCAGCCTAATGACACTCTCTACAACAGACTTGTGAAGCTGCCCTGGGATCACCCCGCTGTGAGCGGGCCCACAGCTCTGGGCATCCTCCGATGGCCACGCTGCCCTGCGAGGGGACAACGGCACAGCTTCTGCGCGTCGAGGAGGGTTAAGCCTCGAATGCAGTGTCTCTCTATTTTACCACCTTTGCTTTGCTGATAAAAAAGGAGCTTGAAAGACTTTTTTGTTTTATGTTAGCAAATCCATAATCCCTGTGGCTGTACCTGAGCCTATGGATCTTACCCACTCTGGTAATGGCTCTTTATCTGATTCTTCCCACCACTAGTCCAGCAAACTCTCTTTGTATTTCTATCAATGATAATGTCTTTAAATACAGGCAACCTACACACAGTAGTGGACCAAGAAAAAACAAGTGATTTCACTGATGTGCACTAAAACAAGAGGCTCTACAAGAAGCTGAGACCTTTGGCAGTAAAACCTGTATATTTGTTTTTAACTCTTAAATTTTAACTACGATAAATTTTAACCCAGTAACAAATAAAAGACTGGAGGCTAATGGCACTCTCAGACAACGGGCACGTGAAAGCTGCAGCAATTTATGGACGTACTGAAAGTCTTTCCAAACTTCCTCATCACTTGACAAAAGGTGAAAAGATAAAAATTAAAAGAAGTTGTGGTTTTTTTCACAACTCTCATTTTATCATCACCATTTAATTTCCAAATAATTAAAGAAATTATCACTTGAATGCTTATATTATATCATTCATGGCTATTGGGAACTCACAGTGCCAGTTCCCCCTAGTTCTATGGTGGAATTACAATTGGCAACTGAGTGGTTATCTGAAAGCACCAAATACCCTGTGATTCAAACCAGGACCTAAAGGTACTTTGGCTCACTCCACTCCACTTACAGATGCTGTAAGGGTTATTTTTATAGTACAATTTGTCTACTGATTTACTACTATTATTAAATGAATTCTAAAATTTGCTTAACTCTTTGTGTTTGAAGTTGAGGGAAAAATAGCTTCATTAGCATTAGGTTGAGTCTAATAAAATGGAAATAAGTCATCTGTCCCCCAACCCCCATCTACTAGCTCTTAACAATTAGGCAAATTGTGGCAAATGAGTTCCAAGGACAGGGGGAAAAGAGGCAGATTTGTATTTCATGCTCCAATAAGGATAATTACTATGCCATTGTTAATTTAATAAATAAATAAAAGCAGGATGGAAATAGATTTTAGAGTTCGAGTATTCTACCAGGTTCCCTTTCATAGCACAATGCTGAAGCAAGCCAAACCTGGAACCAGTTACTTCAAAATGTATTTTAATTAAAACACAAGGGCTATTTTCAGGTGGATAAAATCACAGTGGATTCAATGGCAAAGGGCTGGCTGAAGTTGCATTTGTACACTGAGTAACCTGGTGTTAAATCATTGCAGCAAAGGTGCTCTGTCCAGAAGGCTTTCAAGTATCACAAGTAAAATAAGTCTGGGTTGCTTAAGTTCTTACAGCTGATCCCCTTTCATGGAAAAAGCCAATTACAGATCACAGATGTCTAGACTAATCCTTTTAAATATCACAGAGACAGGAAATAACGTGAAAGTGCAATAAATGACAATTTGGATAGCTTGCGTAGTGGTGGAATAAGATGGCACATGAAAAACAAACACAAAAAGGCTCAAACATACAAAGGAAAAATAAAGGCTTATTATTAACATTCAAGCTTAGTATGGTAAGCCTGGAGACCATGGGCTAGATTCTGTTCTGATTTACAGCCTGCAAATCCTTTTCAACTGCATGGAGAAAAATTAAGCACAGAATGTCTGCCTGTGCTATTGAATTACTTGTTCCTTCTCCTTTCACCTCCTTCCCCTTTATTTCAACACTGCATTTTTTTCTAACTTTTGTATCATTTCTGAAGTTTATTTTAATCAAGTGAAAGGAGAATTCCATTTTCTAATAGTGTGTGCATCTTTCCAAGGCATATGTCTGGTAATTAGCATGGTGGGATCATTAGCATAAATATACAAAGAAATTTGATTTTAGAACACGAATACCATTTTTGCTATGGAGCAATATAGGACAGGTGACAGGCCCAGCTGGGAAACCTCTTTTTCATTTTTTTGTGACCACAAATCAGACATCTTGGGCTCACAGCAGGACAGGCTCTACTGGCAGTAATTGGCACCATCTGTAGCTGTCAGAGCAGTGCCTGGCATTCCAGCATTTCATCTTTCCAGTCAAGGCATTCATCACTAGTCCAAAACTCAGCCAGCTGACACTGAAAGATTAACTTGCATTGATTTGCTTGGATAAGCTCGCCTGTGCCTCAGTTGGTACTGAACGTTCCTGTTTAATAGCCATCACCATCACAAGATGTTTACAAGGTGATTGTCTGCTTAGCTTTTTCCATTCCCCTTCTTGATCCTAATGTGGTTTCAATTATTACAATGTAGGAGATAGTGAATTAAAAGAAAGTGAACGTAGCCAGCAATCACAGAGAGTGAGACTTAATTAAAGGATTAAAAATGCACAGCAGTAGCTGTTTACTGGTCTTAAATGAGCACCTTCTCCCACCCCCGTGTGTGTCAACAGACAAAACTTGTTGATTTGGGGTACGGCAACAGACCAAGTCTCCTCCAGCTGCCAGTCTGCATGATAAAACTAAATGAAACTGATATTATTTCCAAATGCAATGTTCCAGTACTCAGGTAATTTGGTTTACATTTTCCGGGAAAGCTTTATGCTAGCTACACCAGATGCAAAGTTCAACCTCTTTCTCTTAATCACCTAACACTATATACCTACTGACCAGTGTTTTTAAGCCTCTGATGTGTTCAAAGCCCAGAGTTCAATCTTTCAGAGTCATACAAGGGTCATTACTGTTTCAATTAAGAAACCTGATGTGTTCTATAGAATTTTTGGGGTGAACAAATTGCAATCTGAAGGTTAAAAATTCATGTCTATTTTAGCAAATGACAGCCAAATACAAGGACAACATAGGCAAACCTAAGACAGTGAAAATTTGTGAGCCTCACTTAAATGACCATCCTCTTGAAAATGAAAGTAAAGGTTCTTCTTCTGTGAGTAAATAAAGGGGATTATTGGAGGGTTTTTAATCACCTATTATAATTCTGTCAAAATCCTGCTCAAAAAACCCTATTACTTTTCTTTCCTTGGCATCTTCTCATTAACTGCTTATTTCTCACAGCACAAGGTGATGTGTCACAGCCCATAGAACATATCTGCATAGTGCTCGTTGGTACATTTGGGTATTTGGGGTCTTCTCTGTATACTTATTTCAGACCAAAAGCTCTGTCATCTCAGACTTCTTTCTACACCTGTTTTGGGATGAAACTGCAAGGGGTGATTAGTTGGAATTAACACTGAAAAGCACCTGTTGTATCCATGTGGTGTATCTACAGAGCGCAATAAAAGATAAAAGTTATAAAGCAGAGTGCTCACAGATAGCAAGCGTTGGGAGCATGCATGAACACACTAGGACACCATGGAAAAAAGATGGGTGAGAAAGGGACCGTGAGGTCCTGTGGGGGTAAATGGCATAGCAGATCCATCTATCAAAGCCCAGGGTTTGGCTTTGGGGATGGCAACCTCATCTGGGCACAGGAGCTCTGAAGAGCCAATAAATACCAAAAGCAAATGTAATTTTGCATGAGAAGGTGGGCATGAAAGCAGACACAACAGAGGCTCAGTCAGGGGCCGGTGGCTCCCAGCAGAGCTGAACTCGCGCTCCTGAAGGTGATTCGTTTTGCCCTGAAAACAGGGTATTTCAGTTGAAAGGGAATATTGTGGCTATGATTAGCGGTGCCTGTCCCAGTTCTGACATGGACTGCCTTGAGAACATCTCACCTTAGAGCCACATGTTGAACTAAGCTTACAACTTAGTGGGGTTTGTCCTTTTTTGCACACAAAAATAGCAATTTTCTCTTTTTTTACAATGAAAACAGGATGTACAATACTCCATCAAACAGAAAAGAACAGCAATATTTAAAATAGCTTATATAAATTACATATATTAAACTATCTTTGTTAAAAGCATTTCATCCACTACAGAACACTCACGAGTGAGTGCAACACATCTGTGGAATAAAATAGAGTTAAGCATAAAAGAGTATTAAGTCATCTGGTTTGGAAGCATTTTTGTATTAGATCTTGTTCATTTATTAAGTGTAACGTGATAGTGTCCAGATGATTAATACAGTGTGGTGTGAGTGACTTACCAGAAAAGAAAAATGGGTATCGTAAGCAGAGAAGAGGATGGAGAAGGGGAGGGGGTATGTAGGGAGGGTTGGGATAAGGAGGTTAGTGTTTACAGTGTCGGAGCGTGACACACGTCCTTTGGAATGGGCTTCAGGGAAGATTTACTCTTCCAGTTGGTGATTATATTCCACAGGATGTCCTACGTGAGGGAAGAGAGCACAACGTTACTCTGTTTTGAGATGGGTACGATCCCTACCACCAATATGTTCAAACCATTTTCTGCCTCTATGAGGAGTGAGATTTTGGCTGCCTCCAGTTGTGCTGAATGGTACCCACTGGGTCATCCCACTGTGAACGTGTCAGGGACTCGGGGCAGACAAGTCAGAAGGGATTTTCTGCAGGTAAGGAGCAGTGCTGAGAAGGGAGTGACTGGAGGATTTGTAAACCCTGCTATTTATTAATGGATACAGCTGCCTTTGGCAAGAAAAGCCTGGAGAGCAACCTTAGCTACCAATAGCATTGACTGACAAAGATCTAAAAAAGGTAGAATTTATTCAAAAAGTCTCACTGCTTTCAGATATGTATTCCACCATGGCTGTTGACACCTCTCATGTCTAACTGCAGTTGGGATGCAGCCTTTATTTGGCTTGAACCAGAAACTAAAACTCAGTGGCTAACCATGTGTCCCATAGGACAGCACTAAGGAATTGAGTTACACCTGTGCTCACAGTGTGACCTGCTGATCTGGACAGCAAAAGAACCTACTCACTACACCAACACCACATCACAGAGTACTTCTACTCTAGGGCCTGTGTGTTTCTCATAAGGGTCAGATTTTCAAAAGCATTCAGCATCAGCACATTTCACTGGGATGGTCTGGCCAGATTTTCAAAAAAGATCTGATCACCCAAGAATATCTATTGAGTACCTAAACCTGAGGGAAATGTGCAGGGTATTAGAAGTTGATCAGATTGTTCAACCACAATTTTTATGGTATGGTCACGCTGCTGTGTAAGGTGATGGCAACACACAGGAGAAGCAAAGAAGAAAGGAAAATGCTCAAGGTCAGCCATGGCAGCACAGTGCACTGATGTGCTGAGAGCCAACGGTTTTATCTCTAGCAAGCATACTTGACAGGTTTCACCCATAATGGCCAGGAACATAAAACAATTGCTGCTTAGAAGGAGACTTTCTCTTCAGAGTGGGAACTGCTCAGGGGACTCAGATTTCTGTATCGACTTTTACATATACAGAAGGTGACTAAAGGAATTAGGCCAGCCTGGATTGCTCCAAGGGGATAATAAGCCCCGTGGTGAAATGGAAATGCACATGGATTTTTCTAAACCCCTCTCTCTCTAAGCATTTTCACATGCTATTAAAACAAACTGTACTTTTGTTTCCAAATAAAGGCTGTCTCATTACTAGAGTTGCAGCCGGGCACAGACCCACAGCAGAAGACCTGGCACCCGAACTCCCCCACGATGCCAAACAAGCACCGTTACATGCAGAACTCATTGCATGAGCCAGAGCACTGCAGGATGTCACCTCAGGAGAGCCACCAGCTGAAGGACAGCCATTGCCCTGCCCAGGGATGAGAGAAGGTGCAGAGCCGAGCCAGTCTCTGGCCACAGAGCAATGCAAGAGAGAGAAACCAGTAGAGCTCAGCTCTCCACTGACCCCAAAAAACCCCAAACTGACCTCTTCTCTCTCTGACTTAGCTGGTACACTACTGGTAGCTCAAGACTTGTAATAATTTACCAGCTCAATTAACAACAATAACTAAGGTAGTATGACAATAAAGCCTACACAGAGGAGGAATCCCAGACAGCATGGAGTGGTGGGAGCTGTCAACATTTCTTACAGTCTTGTCAACAAGGTCGGTGGGTCTCTGCAGTGTGCTCCCTCTCGCATTACAGCACAGAAGGCTCTGCTGCTTCTGCTTCCCTCTTCTGACCCTTCCAGATTCAATGAAGCAAAGCCAGGGCCCGGGTTTTAAAGCCCATGAGCAGAACTCAAGAAAAAGAAAAAACTCCTGGCAAAAAGTCAGAATTATGTGGACTACCGGTTTAATGTTTCTAAAGGGCTTAAAAAGACACAATTCAGTGAGGCACTGAAGAACTAAACTTGGGCTCTGTTTTTATGAAGCTTAATAGTTATAGGACTGGAAAGCTTTATACTCAAAATGTTTCATCAAATGGTGACTTCTCTCTCTACCTTGCCCTCCAAAGTTCACCCTGTACATGCATGCCAGTTCCTCTCAGAATAGCCCAGAGTACAACAGCTTTTGGGTTACAGGGTAAAACAACACTATGTTCACTAAGATTAAGGTAATTATAGAAGAAAAGATGCATTGTGAGACCCTTTATGAAACAAAACATCTTATTTATGGAATCAAGTAGTATGTTTGTTATCACATCGACTACAGGAGGAAGGGCCTTTAAATTTTTAAGATAGCAGCAACGTTATTTTTTTTTAAGGTATTTACCTTTACCTAGCATGCATTAGAATAAATCTACCAACTTTGAATAAACAGTGCTAGTCCACCAGATTTACATAGATTTCTGAGACATTTGGTGCTTCTCCTAAAGCCTAAGCTACTACATCATTTATTCACATGAAGGACTTCGTTTCAATTTATTTAAGAGCTTTCTAGCTTACACAATCCCAGAGAAAAGCTTCAGAATGTTACCCTTATTCATTTGGAAACCAGAAAGCAAATAAGAGCACATAAGACCTTATTACTTTTTTAAATGTCATGATAACTATGCCAGTCGCATGATTTTTTTGAGAAAGATCCTTTGTCTGCCTTTTTTTTTTTTCCATCTTTGTTTTTTTTTTTCTAAGTGCTTGTCAATGACAACATCCAGTTTGATAAATGGTTGGTTGTAAATGCAGACTAGGACTTTTGGCATTACAAACCACATTTTCCAAAATTATTATTGATCTGTGTAGCTTAATTAGAGGAAGTCCAACTTGAATTTCAAAATTGCTGAATGTTCTCTGTGAAACTCAAACTCTTTTTAGGGTCCCTTAGCTTGTTCTGCTCCCTGCTAAAATAAGCATTAGAAATTTCCCAGTGTATGTGAATACACGAGACAGAAGCGTGCATTAGAGTACAGCTCCTCTCAGCTACACAGCTCAGGAACTCTGAAAAAACCAAAGTTCCCTAGAATTGTTGAATTAATCTATTCCAGGTATATTCTGGAATAACACAGCAGAATTTGCTTCTCTTCCAGCAGTAAGCTTCTACCACTAAAAAACACTATGGAAAGATAAATTAGGAAAATCCATAGCACAACCCTAATTTATAAGACATGAAGACCTTATATATGTTAACCACAGTATAATGATCAGAAAATATTTGAAAACAGAGAGTCCGATACTGCATTTTAAGTGCTTCACATGGCATAAGTTTTCTTATGGAGTCTTGTCTGCTTTTCACTACATACATGTTGTCCTCATTAATGTCAAAAGGATTTATGTGTGCATATGGAGAGAAGAATGTACGCCTATGTGTTTGCAGTCTCACCTGTTATCTTTCTCTTGTCATTATCTAGAAACTTCCCTTCCAAAGGACAACATTTATAGCTAACTGATAAATATAAGGCAGATAAATTTTATGTACTAAAGCAACAAGAGTATGAAGTTGGTCTGACTCAATTGTACCAAGCCAGCTGAAACAGATATTGTGTATACATCTGACACATCTCTGGTTTCAAAGTTTTCATAAGGTAAAATTCCTCTGGGCAAAAGAAATCAAAACATAAGGATGAAATCTCAGGATGATCTCAGGAATTTCCCTTGCAATTATTAGGATCTCCACAAAAATGAACCATTAAAAAGCAATCCTTATTTTTCAATCCTATCATCTACAGCACATCATCAAAAGTTTACATAATTCTTAAAACCAGGTACAAAATGTTAACAGACTGCAGCTAAATGCATCATAGATACAGAATACTCTGCAGAAGGTTTCATTAAGTCTAACGTGATTTACGGGACTTAAGACACATTGCTTCAAGATTTTTATATCACTGCAGTAAGTACTCCAGGGATGTTTCGACCCACTCAAAATTGTTTTAGCTGTGCTATTACCTGGGTCAGAACTGATGGCAGCATATATCAATTAGATTGTAGCAGTTTAATACCAGCTCCTATGCATCTGGTCACTCAGAGATTCACATCCTAAGATCTCCATACCCTAAAAAGAATATTAAAACAGAGCTCTGGAATGGGCTAAGGTTACCTCATTTATTTTAGAAGCAGCCTTAAAGAAATGACATCAGGAGACTATAGCCATTCAGATTACAGATGTGCACTTCATTCACCAGAGACTGGTAATGCTTCTTTTTTCTGATTTGTGGTAAATGTTTGCCCTGAACATATTGAAGATTCTGGTGCAGCGCTGTAACTAAATAGGAACAGCAGACTGTAGACTTTTTGATAAACTGAACTAGTATCACTGACATCAATTAACTCCAGTTTAGGATCTGATCCCTCATATTTAACTATTTTGATGCCTGTTAAATAGACATTTAAAAAATAGTGCCACCAGTATTTTCTCATACCTAGAGTCAGAAATACAAGGGTGTTATTTCTGTATAGAGAGGTAACTAGAGCTAATGACTATGTCAATGTTGATCACTCTGTATATTTTATGTGACACGGCAGTAGGGTACCTCTGCTTTACTGCAAGTTGTTAATGACCAATTTGACTGGAAGTGAATTTGTCCCTGAAACTTACTCAGCTTGAAGGTAAGTGCCGCTGTGACATAATTTTTACTATTCAAGACCAGTTTTATCCACAAATTTTTCATCAATGCAGCACAAAATGGTTAGAGATGCCTTTTTAGCAACACCTGAGAGGCTTAATCTCTTTTGTCTGGTGTTCAAAGGCTGAGGCATTTGAGGAACATCTGTTGCTTGCTTCTCTGCTGTAGGAGTGCAAGGTTTTGAGATTACTAGAAATACTGGATTTAGTACTGGGTGTATGCAGTATGAGACAGTTTACAGCCAAATGACTTTACACTGACTCAGGGAGAAACCTAAGGTCACTAATATACTGTTTGTGGTTATGCCCTTACGATCTCTGTCCTGCTCTGTACATGTTACTTCATACAGGTGCCATTTTTAGCATAAGAAAAACAAAACATCAGCAAAAGACAGTAGAATCAATCTCTACAGAGCTCTTCTCTGCCTCTTCTTCAAACACTCTGCATCTCCATAACAGAGTGCCTTATTCTGGCAAAAATAATATGAGCTTTCAAGACCTCTTGCTCCCTACCTGCAAGTACCAAGATGTGAAACAGGAATAAAGACAATTCAGTGTAAACACTAAAAATATGGTTAAGCCTCATGACCAAGGAAAAAAAAAATTTGGCTTAATAATATTCTGTTAGTGCAAAGGACTGCACATCCAAACCAACTCAGAATCTAACTTGCATATTATGTGGCAGTAGCATTTTTAAAATAAAGCTGTCAAAGCTCTGCAAAATCTTAATAAAAGAAGAAACTAGGGCTATAAGAGCTGAAAGCTGCAGGATTTGCCCTCCAAGCTTTCCAATGGGGGAAATCCATCTCTTTTAGCACAACCGTGTGCAGTTTCACAGTGGTCCTGCTTCTGCATGAATTTCAGAATACATTTACTAGAAAATTCATTATATGAAACATTTATCCCATGAATACATTAGAGACCTTGAAATACAGTGCAATAAAACTTTTGCTGCTAGAAAGATTTTTATGGGTGAAATAATGTGAAAATTAGTAACATTAAATATGATTCTCCTTAACCCAGAATAGTCACCACACAATTATTTTGACATGTTCTGTCATACATCATCATAGATCTAGTCAAATAGTGTTATGGAACAGATTTTGAACCCTTTTATAAAGCATCAAGAAACACACAAAAAAGGGCAGTGAAGAGGAGAATTTTCAATCCTAAACTGCTGAAGAGAGCAATTTTTGCCCCTATGTTCAAGAAAAGCAGAATGACTTTTTTTCAGATTGGTTTTATTCAGTCTTTGAGTCAATGGGAAAACAGTTTTACTTCTGTCACTGTTGTACACTAGGTATGATACTCTAGCATGGGGTAAATGTATTTAAGGCAAGCCTCCATATGCATTAAATGTAAAGTCTACGTGCTGTGTCGACACATTGGATCATTTCTCTGTTTAAAAAATAAAAATTTAATATGTATACAAAGCTGCTCTGTGCCATTAGGTTAACCACAGATAAACCCCACTAACCAAGCATTAGTGCTAGCCTTTTGGGGGCCAGATCCTGCCACCTTTCTTCATGCAGAACAGGTAACTGCATGTGTTGAAAGAAGACGTCACTTCCCATGAGTGAACACACCCAAAACTTTAAGCCCTTATTGGAAGCTATAGTACTAGGTCAACAAACATTGAAATGTAGTTTCAAGCTAGACTGACAAGGCAGGTGAGATCCCTCACCTACGCTTCTCACCTGATTACTGAAAACAACCTATTCTTGGATAAAATACCTTACATTTTTAAGTGACTAAAATCTGGTGGGATGAAGCACACTGTGAGGATTTAAATCTAACTTCAGATAGCAGAATTTCTCTATCCTGTACTTTCCCAAGTCTGATGGAATTGCCACGTGTCACAGAGCTGCTGTACTGTGCTCAGCTGCTTCAAAACACTAGTGCCAGGGTAGTGAGAAAAGTGTCTTTGCTTTGGAGTGCTTGTTGTGAAAGTCCTGGCTATTTTTGCTTTATTATGGAAGGTATTTTAGGGGAAGAGACACTGAATCCATGTATTTTTTTTGGGCATTTCCCTGTTCATAGATTTTTGTCTAGTTAGGTGGATCTTGGGTTTTGGCAGACTAACAGCAGACTTTGTTTATTGCCTATTCTGAAGAACAGACATTTGCATGGAGCCTTTCTGGAGGCTTAAATGATTAAATAAATGTTTATGAGTATTAAAGTACGTCTCTTCTTAGGAGGAAAAAAAACACTGATGCAACTGCAAGTGCAAGGCTGCAGAGCACCCTGTGGACACCAGCTATTTCAACCCAGAGTGCATGAACACAATCGTATTCAGAGGACTTAAATCAGACACCCTTGAATGCTTTATCTCCCTCTCTCTCTGTTTGGTTTCCCACAGCATAACTTTACACATTACCTCATGACATCTTTATAGTGGTGAAGAAAATGATTAGACTCCAGTCCTTGAAAAACTGCAAACACAGACTCATTTGTAGCATTTGGCTGCTCTAATTAGCACATCACTGAGGGGTGATGAATAGAAGTCTGTGAAGAACTTAAAAATTAGTACCACTAGCAATGTTAGAGTAAAAATCAGAACTGTGAGTAACAGTACTCAAAGGATTTGGGTAATTACTGGATACTCACAATATAAGGTCTGTCACTTGATCCTAAGGGCTTCAACAAGTCCCAGAAGCCTGATATTCAACCCCAATAAATGAGGCTCACCAAGTTCACTCAGAGTTAAAGACAGCATCACGACTCTATTGTTCTTGCTTTGTTTTTTTAAAAGTGGTTCTTAAACTGCATGGAATTAGACAATCTCCTTTTGTATGTTAATCATTGGACTCCTACATCTGTAATGAGATATAGTTTCCATGTGTGTGAAATTACATCACTCCAATAACCAAATGTGCAAGGACACATGGATTCCCAAAGCCCGACAAACAGCTGCGGTATTTGTGTTAGACAAGGTCCTTTTAACATTTCAATGGCCTCCAAGCAACTGAAAGGTGTGTTTTTGGAGGTTATCAGAAGGGAGGGAAATGTTACTCTTCAGGGGATGGAAAGAGACCTTCACCACGTAAAGAAAAGGCAGTGCCTTCAGCTGCTCCTGCCTGAGCACTCAGGCCACCTGTTCCACCAGCCCGTGAGCAATGACAGCACAGAGGCAAATCTGAAGCAAAGCATGCTCCAAAAAAAGCGTCACTGCAGGCCAGGGTACACCAGCCCACAGCAGCCAGTGCAGGCAGCCTCCAGGAAGACCAAGCTGGCTCTTTCCAAGCCCTCTCTCAGCTAAGCAAGGGCTTCCTCCTCCCCTACGGAGGGAAGCCTTCAATTCTGACCCATTCTCAACCTGATGTAAAGGGGCTCCAGACTGCAGTTTATAACATACTTTTTAAAAGGCCCCTTAGGATCAACAGCTTTTATTGCAACTTTCAGTTGCACCATGCACTTGTAAAGCTAGATTAAGCTGGGGTCTAAACATCATGACCCTTTCCTCTTGGCTACGGCTACTCCCCTTCTTTCCATCTTCCATCATTTTTTGTTTTCCTTTAAGTGATTTCACCCTTTAGATTAAAAAAAAAAAAAAAAAAAGAAAGAAAGAAAGAAAATGAAAGAAAAGAAATAAGAACCAAATTCTGTATATAAACACTGGCAGCTTTCAGGCTTGATCTTCATGCTGAACCTAATGGCCAAAGAGCATTTGCAAGCTTTTCCAAGTGAGCCTAGAGGGGCCTGTTTACCAGAGACCGAATCTCTGGCAAACAGCTCATTGCAGCTCTTCAAACAAGCTGAAATTATGACCTTATGTTATTGTTTCTCAACAACCCAAACCTTTGATGTAAACTAATGTTGACCTTTCCAGCACAAATTTGACATGAAGCCACTTTTGTTTAAAACGCCCTATGAAAATTCAGCTCCAGTCTTATTGGATAAAGCCTTTTTATGGGATAATAAATAATAGATAATAAACAACTGGAGCCAATTTAGTCATTGAACTATTTTCTTTTCCTGACTGGCTATCATAATGGATCTTTTCTACCTTGGTCTGTGTAGAGCTGTCTCATACTACACCGTGGGCCTATCCAACATAAGCCAAATCCTAGTGAGGTGAACGGAAAAACTTCTCAACAATTTCTGGTCTTCAGTTTCTGTGTGAAACCCAGATTACAACTAAATTAAACTGCATAACTCCCATGGACCTCCGTGGCTTTTATATATTAGGAGATATTCCCACCATCCACCTACACTTTAGCTGGGTGTCCAAGGTAAGCAGATATCTCCAGAAAAGAGATCATATAATTTGGGCAGTTAGGCTCCTAATTCAGCCTCAGCAAGTGGTTACTTCTGTCAGCTACAGCAAGCACATAGAGGTGGGCTCCTAATATAAGCGCTTTTCCTCTACTGAGCTGGTGACTCTATTCACTCTTGTTCTACCACACCCACCAGTAGCAATCTACACATCTTCTCATGCTGCCCAAGAGTCATCAATGACTGGTATGTGTAGGCAAACTGCACATTCTCTTCCAAATGTATTTCATTTTTTATTACTAATCACTAGCTCCTTATTGTTATTGCTTATTAATTTGCAAAGCAGGAAAAGGGAATCAACAGACAAAAAGGAAGATAATTCTGTTAATTTTTCAAAGTGCTGCTATTAATATTTAGTGCTCTCCTCTCCAGCATAGCAGGTTTAAATACCAGAAATGTAGTTGGAGAATCCAGATAAAAAAATGAGCAACCTTTATGTGGAGCCCATTAACTAATGCTAAATTAAAGTGGCATTGAAATGGAATTAGAGGGATGTGTATAAAAAAGAACATGTGACAAGCACATGGATACCACATGAATCCATTATGATAAGTATTCTTCCAGTAAGAGCAAATGAATTCATTCTGACCACACACTTAAAATAAAGCCAAACCTTTTTTTTTTTTTTTTTAATAAGTGTCAAAATATCATTTCACTGTTAAACTAAACATACTGTCTTTTTCTGGGCCAAAAGATTCATAAGAAAGTGCTTCAGAGTTAAAAATATAATTCACTACATATCGCTATAGTTCATTATATAATCACTATATCTCAAAAAGTAAGAGCCTCACTTTCTCCTACGGATTTTGCACTCTCAATTGGAGATTCAAGCGTTAGCTGAGTCTGTTACAGTAATCTGCTTTGCTGCATGACACTCTTAAAGTGTCTGAATTCTTTTCTCAGAAAGCTTGTGTTGCTTCCCTATATGCCAAATTGAGTAAATATGAGCAAACTGCAAAACAAAGGTGATGAACCCAAGCATTTAAGCTAAGCTCCACTGACAGCACCACACTGGCTAAACTAATAACCACTTTCAGAAAGGACCACAACTATCACTTGAAATAACTATCTCTTTATAATGGAAATATTAAGCCTTGGCTTACAGTCTAGTTTGGGAACCAGAGTAAAAGGATATCCATTTTTTGGAGAGAAGAGATCCAAGCAAATAAAACACACACTTGTGAACGTTGCCTGCTAATTATAAAGCAAGCCCCCATGTAAATCACAGAAGTATCAATGACAAATTTCATGGGTTGGTCATGGCAAAAATGGCAGATTCCACAGCATGACACTGATTAAAAGATATGGACAGAAAAATCACAAATAAAGACATATAAGCTGCCAAGAAAATCAGTTTTTTAAGTACAGAATGCTTTCTTTATTCATAGAATTCTTCTGTCTCTAAACCAAATCTGTAACATAAAAATACTCCCGATTTTAGGAGTATTTTCCAAAGAGATCAGTTTCTCTAATTCTTAATTTAGACAACTGCTGAATGATGAAGCACACAACAATCTAGGATGTCAAAATGAACTTCACAGAAATAGATTTTCTGAGTATAGGCTTTCCTGAACTATCAGCTGGACTCTTTATGTCAACATTAGTGTAAAGGTGCATTGCACCTTTCCACACAAGAAGAAATCTCAAAGGAAGCCATGTCCAACTGCTTGTCCAAAATTTACAAAAAATTCAAAGCCACACATAATACAGCTGCTTTAGGGTTTGCATAAAGAAAGGTTAAGTAGCTCAGCTCAGTGCAAACCCATCCTGTTTTGGTGTGAGGATGAAGATTTCATCTAACCTCAAAGCTGAACCCAGGAACAAACAGTTAAAGCTCAAGTCTCGATTACAGTCAAGTCCTTATTATAGTCCAGAAACTCTGATGGGAACCCTGAATTTCCATAAAAGAAAGTGGTGGTCTCCTGCCCCATCCAGTTCCTCCTGCACCACCAACTCGTCCTGTCATTCTCCTCTACGGTCTGTGAAAAAGGCTGGAGAGGGAAATTATGGTTCTAGAGAAAACCAACCAAAAAACGCTTACTATAACATTATCTTGCGTTCTGTGATTTGGTTACAAAACAGAATTTGCATTCCAAGGATATGGATTTTTAAGAGAGGAAAAAAAAAAAGTCTCTAAGTCAGAAAGGGAAATACATACCCAAGATCAAAATAAAAATTCCAGGGAAATCAGAATAATGTCCATTAATTTTAAAGAGAAATTCATAAATACTATGATATTATGTTCCAGAAAAGGATTTAAGAACTAGAAATATTCCTTTCTGAGAATGCCATATGTTTTATTTCCATTTGGAAAAACCCAATATATTCCATTTCACTTATTTACTAAACCACGTAATTCCAGTTCATTTCTTTACTATATTAATTCTTAATTTTTAGCCTTTCAGTCCCTTCAGTGCCTACGTCTGAACAACCAAAGGGGAACACAACAGCACAGTTCCTACAAGCACACCATGTCCCAGTGTAGAAGGAAGGTAAATCTCTCCACAGTATGGTTCCAGGGTTCATCCGAATGCGGTCCTTTAACACAAGTTTATTTTAGGACCAGAAAGGACATAGTCTCCTATGAGAGCTCAGCACCACTCAGGACCATGAAGACAATGCAAAGAGAATTTTTGAGGGGAACTTCAGGGACCTTTCAATTTCCATATGGAAGGATGTGTATGGCTCCTTTTAAAACAGGTCTCTTATGGGGCACATCTGAGCAAGGGAAACTTGGATGTCCTCCCCTCTAAGGAACGTGGCACCGTCCCCTCAGTTGAGGAAAGTTAATGCAGCATATTTGCTACAAAGAATTAACCTGAAATTTTTGCAGATAACTGAGTCCCAGAAAAGTACAACACTCGCAGTATGCTGGCTACTTTTTTTTTTTTTTAATACAGTCTCTTACTAATAAATAGTGGCACAAGCTGAAGAAAACTTCATAAAAATGAATGGTTCTGGCACTTGTTGAAGAAACACAGACAGTCCCTCATGCAGAAACAAAAAATGACCTCATCATTCATTTCTCAGAGGGAGGCAGCAATTTCACAGGGTAGTAGCCACACAAGGGACAAAAACTAAGACCATCATCATTATTATATACCTCCCAGTTCTGCTCATCTGTATCTGATCAGACATAGGTGTTCAAATTTATTGTGAACTTTAAACCTTTGTTGAGGTTTAAGATCTTAAGTCAACAGGCTGTTGACAAACAGTGGAAAACTACACCCAAGTTAGTTTAAAGTCATGTGTGGAAAAAAAGTGTACACTTCTGGGGTTTGAGTTTTCTCTGGTTTCTTACACAGAACAAAGATTAATTAGTATCTACTTCCAATCACTATTCCATCTGTCAGTCTAATGCTCTGATTTCTCCTATGATGGACCTTGGCCTCTAGCAAGGTGGATGCAAAATTTCTTCCAAGTATCAGCAGTACACATATGGACATTTTTCAAAACCTACCACACCCCTACATTTTTCTTGACTGCTCAACACATTGGTAGTCATTACTGTAGCAACTAATTTCAAGCCAAGAGATATAAATGTCTCTTTGTGCTGACTGGCGGGGTGCTGTAAAACAACGCAGCGAGCCAACCAAACACACATACTCTCTCTTCCTCCGTGGGGAGACAGTATATATTTCAGTGGTATAGCTGGGACTGATTGCCATCAATCAAGACTTGGATTCCCAGTCCATCTCCACATATAAGTAATCTGAGTGAAAGGCCAATCTAATTCACGATTATTATTTGGTAAACTCCTGAAACTTTATTAGATTAACTTTTTGGAGAATATAATAGAAATAATCAGTTCATCGATTCAGGAAAAGATCTCAAAAGTCGAAATGCTTCCAAAATTAGATCTTCTCTGCTTTCAAAGGTAAGCAGATGGAAAACATTTGATTCTTATTTATTACCAGTTAAATTTATGTCCCTTATTTCACCATAAACTACAAGACTTCACAGAAGTGTATCTTATTTCACTGATCTTTAATAACCTGAAAAGCGGTAACAGAAACCTATAATGAAGCACCCCATATACTGTAAATTAAAAATAAATAAGAGACCTCAAAGAGGTTTTCTTCAAAAGCTGCTTCATTTTAGTGTTTCATTTTATATATACACTAAGAGAGAGACATCTGTAAACATTTCTAAAGTATAATGCAAAGGAACTAGCTATGTTATTATCTATTCTAAGCACATGGTTCAACATTTGTTTATGCAAACCATATAATTGGAAACTCTGTCCATTTTCTGCTTGTGCTAAATATTCTGTGTATAAATACTTTTCATAGTAGATAAATAGGGTTTTTATTTAGGTCTTATCACCTTCATATTACATATTCATTGATTTCTAAACTGCCTTAAACAGCTCTGTAGATGTGAAACATTATGAATTCAGTTTTGGCACCTTGGTATTAAATTTGCATATCAGGTCACGCACCGCTTGACATACATGCAAAATTGCACTGCGGCTATTTTATTACAACCCACAAAAGATATTCAGAAACTGCATGCAGCATCAAAATAAATTAAAATGGATAAAAGACCCAATAGTGAGCCACATTTTTTTTATTGTTTAGTAGTGCCTAAAGCCATTTATACGTTCTAGTCAATAAACAAAAGTTAGACTAAAACAATTTTTAGTCTTTTTGCTATTATTTTTTAATTGTAGAGGTAAATATATTTCTTTATCCCTCTACCAATTGTATCATACTTGAGGCTTGAATTCTTTGAAATGTATGCTATAAAAAGTAATGTATATGGATCACTGGCAAGGCTTCATGTTTCTCTGCATAAGTTAGAATGTATACATCAAGAGTCAGATGTACAAAGCAATATATTTGTCCAGTTGATTCTGTATTTGAAATGTTTTTGTAACTTACTGTGTATGCCAAGACTGCATTTACATGGAGACTCCGCATTTAACCAAAGTTAAAAGTGCATCAGTGCTGTTCAGATATAACAGTGCCCTTAAAATGTATCAACTAACTACATTAGGTGGTCTGTCTGCAAATTACCCTCTTTACATTCAGTAAGCTGTAGCAAAGACATTTGAAAATTAAATAGTAGGGGACACATTTTCCAATTGCTCCTCACTAGGGCTACATTTCAATGCCTACAACATTTCAGGATAAATAATTTGGCATTTCCGTCACTTGTTCCCAGGCCATGCTCACTTGGCTGCTTAGGTACCTCATCATGCCTGCAAACTGGGGACTTGGGTGTCCTACGACCTCTCAGTGGGGCAGACCGGTGCCCAGGAGGCAGCAGTGCCAGCCCAGTGCAGGTGCAGAAAGACCAGGTGAACGTGGACAGCCCGGCTGCCTCTCCCAGCTCCACTGCCCGCACCCTGTGCTGCAGCCAAATGGACGGGCAGCATGAGAAGCCATCGTGCTGCTGGAAGGAGCTCCCGAAGAGCCAGCCAGAGCTTGCGCTGGGAGCTTCTGCTGCCTGCCCAACACCACGGTTGCTTTTATCACCCTGTGAAAAGCGACAGTTCCCTTCCATGCAGAATTAGGCAGTACAAGCATCATCTTGCTCTGTTTTGGGTAACAAGCACCTGTGAGCACAGGAATGAGCCTGTCTTCCTCAAACAGCTCAACTCCGGCCCCTGTGCCAGAGCATTGGGACCTGCTGCATCCCCACAGGCCTGCAAGGGGTCAGACAGAAACATGCTCCGAGACCCACAGCTGCGCACGCACCATCGTACCCCCCAACTCCTCCCACACGTGCTAGGGTGCACAGCAGACATGACTTTTCCTATGTGTTCTACTTGATCACTAATGACCCTTAAACCTTGAGAGATCTGTTAGAAAAAATGGCTGTGGGGGGTTGTTGAAGAGATACAGCAGTGCCTTCTAAATTGTATATTCCATCAAATCAGGGCAACAGCCCAAACAAGGGAAATCCTGTAATTAACACACAGCAAACTTGAAAGCACATTTTACTGAGTTGGTCTAACTCAAGCTAACAAGCAAATCAGACGACAGAGCACCCAGATAAAGTCAGTGACCAACCTTCACGCACACAAACGAAGTAGATGATGCTTACACAAGTTAGTAGCTGCTGTTGGGCCCTCAACCAAAACTTTGGGCTTCTAAGTTTGCTCTGTTTCTTCTCAAAACTTCACAAAAGGAACCTGAACTTCTACACTCCTCAAGAAGAACACTCACTGAACTCAGGAGAAGGATCAGAACCTTATCTGTAGTAGATGGCAGAGGCAGACAGGCCTCTTAAGAAACCTGCATGACTGCAGCAAAAAAATCTAAGCTAATCAGGATCACTATCTTTGTAACAAAAACCTTAAAAAATTGACATAATATAACAAATTGGTTCAAAGCATTACTACAGACCACCATGCTAAATTCCCACATCCTTAGCAGTTTGTAAAAATGTTTAATTTATGTTTATGTATTCTTATTCAAAATGTTAGTTAACAGCCTGTAGGGACCTGGTAATAGGATCCTTTTTTCTTTTTTATGTTTATTAGCTACATTAATGACTGTTTCTGCAATTCTGCTACAAAGACTTGCGTTAATGAACGCCAATTAATTCTGAAATTATTTTAAACAAAGGGTGATAAGAATAACCAATCAACCATGACAGTGTAAAGAGCAAGCAAGCTGCTGTGACCTAATTTTTCTGTGTTGATTCTTTGCTATCAGAGTGCATTGTTATTCATTAAGAACACCTATAGCTTTTGCATATATATATATATATATATTACAATATTATGATTTTGGAAATGCTCTGGTTCCTTTTCAACATGGGAAATTACTGCATTTAAACTACAGGTTTCAATAATACTGACTCACAAACTGCAAATACCTCAGAGGTCAGGCATGACTCCACCAGCATTAGAAGACCCTTACTAATTTCAGCTTCTTAAAATTTGAGACATGAGGGCTGGCTCAAATGCTTGGAACATTTGGCCTTCCAGACAGGAATATAACAAAGAACCATCTCCCTCATTCACATTGTTTAATTAAAGGCATAATATCAATCAATCTATTTATTTATTTATTTTCTACAACAAATTAATCTTTTAGCCATTTAATTCAATTCACAAGGACCTGAATATAAAAGAATTCCCTGAAACTGGCAACAAGTTGAGTGATTACACTCCTGAAATAACACATATATGTGTCAAATCTGACCTAAAAAGTAAGTAGACCATGCAGGCAGATATGACTTTTATGTGCCTATTGAGTGAACAAACATTTTAAAAGCCATCCAACACTATTTGAAATTTAAACAAAACGAACTGAAATTGAGACAAGCCATTTACGTTTTCACCTGGTACCCACTCAGGGTATGTGCTTCCACTGCAAGAGCCTTTCCAATAACAAAAGCTAGATTTTAAAGTTAAAACTTCTATAAATCATAGAGTGTACAAACAGACCACATTCTACCATTTCATTCTATAATGGTCAAACAGGAGGGAATGGACCTTGCTTATTCATGGTTTATTCATAAAATGTCCACTTTAGTCCCAACATACTAAGTGGCATTAAATTTATCACACAGTAAAAAGTCATGTTTATCAGCAGTTTTTCAGCTGGAGATAACACCAGTGTTTGACAAAGATGCAGAAAATCATTAAGCCTTTGAACAGTCAAGGCCTCTACTGAAGAAAGTACTAGTTTGTCCCATGAGTCTTACCACATCCAGTGCTATGGGATCATACTATGGAAGACAGAAGAATATGGCGTGGATTACAAAAGGCACTACTAAACGACAAAGTAGTATACACAAAAACCATCATTTTGTGAGTTCACTGTTGTCATGGACAGAGTATAAAACAAAAATTAGAGAAATTCAGCAGAAAACCACCACCACATCCTAAGTGACAACATAAACTGTATAATTCCTGACAGGCATATATATGTGATACTACTACTTAACGGATGAAGCATTCATACCAATGACTATTTATCTTTGTCATTCTTGACCCTTTGTAGGCAGGATCCAGAGCCACCCCGCTTCTCCGCTCCACCTGTGCAGTCACATCATTTGTGAGCTTTTTGTTCAGATCACCAGCCATGCTGGCGTCCCTCCTGAGCTTGTAACCGATACTCCACAGATGGACCTCAAAAGCCTAAATCCAGATAAAACCTAAGTCAATGCAGCCAATAAAATTCCTTGAATAAGGACCTTAAGCTTTGGTGCTGAAGCTGAGGTAACTGCTCCATCAACCCTTGCCTCAGGAAGAAGAGGAGGGAAATGTATATGGGAGTTCTTCTCTCGGAGAGCCACACCTGGAAGGATTCTTCAGGTGTCCACTAACCTACTTTGAATCCAAACCTGAGATCAGCATTTAGCCCCCTGTTTGCAACAGGAGATGCTCTCACTTTCCCATGAGGATGTCTTTTATCCCTCAGAGAAGCACATCTGAAGTAACTTCCCTGGAAAGAAAGGGCAGGAAAAGAATGAGACAAGAAGCTCTGGCATAGAAATCTTTTTGTTTGGTTCTCTATATGCAATACAGAGACTCTTCTATTCACAACACAGTATGAAAAACATTCTTCCGAAAGAGAGTGCAAAGGGCTGTATCAGTTTTACTGGGAGACACTGTAGTAGGCTTCATTTGAGTAAAGACAGTGGGCTGGATCCACGATGCCACAGAGGCACATAATGAGATGGCCTTTGGCACCTGTATGAAATACAGGCACAAACTGAGGCTACATTTAGAAGACAGCAATCCATTTCAACCTCCTTCCTTCCAAATGCAGTAGATGCCAGCCACCTCTGACCTACGGTGCTGGCTGATCTGTGATTAGCCTTCCTTCCTCAAACAACCAACAAACTACGTTCTGGACTTGTACCACCCCGGCAAACATTTTGGTTGCATGATGCCAGGGTTTTGAAAGCCACAGTATCACCATTCAGCAAATCAGGTTTTCTGATGTCCATTTATCAAAGTCACTCCATATTGTTGCTGACTGATTCATATTTATAATGATAAAAGATTTGCATTAATATCTAGCCCTCTCCAAAGGGTTTATTACTGAAATGCCAATTCAACCATAGCTGTAATGACCCTGTTTTATAACGCACACATTTCAGGCACTTTTGCAAATGGTTTAAAAAAATGGAGCAGTAAAATTATGCTGCTAACATGATATGAATGTGTCATCACACCCTATCAAGCAATTTCATATCAAACAACGATGTGATACGGAATTTTGCTGTTACGATACAAAAGAAGGAACTTTGAGAAAAAAGTGCAGTACAAGTGCAGAACAATGATGCCCTACGCCACCTTACATTCAGCAATGTGGAGTATCTTTCAGTTATAAGAAAGTCTAATGGACAAATGAAAGATAAAGATGGACTGACACCTTATTATTTCTCTTTTCCTTTGGTTTGTAAATATTAAATGGTCTCAAATTTACCATGTGATTGTAAACAGAAAAGCTGCTGTGTGAAACAACAGATATTTCAACCTCAAGGAAGCTTTATTTTCAAACTCTGAGCCTCCAGGCTTTTCATCATTGTATTTCTGCATGCATTATACCACTAACAATGCAATATACAAAAAGGACAAAATGTCAGCCCTCGATGGAAACGAACTCACCACCCTTCAACATTCAACAATCAGACCTTGCTTAATTTAAATGTGTTAGATCATCAGTCTATTATTCCTCCAGCTTTTTATAATGATTTCTAACACTGGCCAGACATTGTACACCTGGCTTGAAAACGCTTCTTTTTTAAAAAATGCAAGCACTAACCAATATGTAAACCCAATAATTAAATTACATTTAGCTGCTGGCCATTGTTATTCTGCACTACTTTCCCACCAAGGGAGCTATAGTGATCTGATACAAACAGCAATCTAGCAGAACACTTTTCATTGCCCATGATTGTTGTGCAGAGTAAATTGTCTCACATCAGATTTGACTCTAATTTGGGTTTCAGAACAGTTAATTTGAACTTAAGCACCTATGGAAGGGCTGTTAACAAGAGGTGTCTGCACTTGAATTCTTCTCATAGCTGTGCTGTTTAAATCCAGCACCAAGAGCTCCTTATAGATCGTATATGCTTTCTAGCATGCCACTTGCACTGTTGTGCAGGGCAGAAAACAACTTACCAGATATTTAACAATATCAAAGGAAAATAGCATGGATGCACACAATAGATTCTTGCTATATGCATGCCAAGCAGAAGTTAATACATTTCTTTTCAAAGATGCAGCTACCTTGTGATTTAATAATCCCAGAATTAAACGCACCTTAGTCCTTTTTTGTGGTATTTTGGTGTTTTAGCAAAGCGTATATGGTCAAATTCTGCCCATTCATAAGTGACCAAGAGATCCATGGAAATATCTAAAGGCTGAATTTCATCATCATTAACTATTACATTAATAGCACTAATGTCTTAAATCTTAATATTCTGGCTCATTAGCTTAGGTAAAAGACCATTAATATAAAAGGTGTATTTTAGCCAATCAACAGAATTTATAAAGCCCCTGTTTTAAAACATTGTCTCTCTTGCAGTATTAGTGGTTAGTACAGACATTGAATAATAATAATTCTGTAATTAATAATGATAATACCATCTAACAATATAAATATCTACTATCACTTTGGCTCAGACAGAGCTTAATGTAATTTTACTGTATCATAAATTAAGCCAGTTATCCCTATCCATACCTAGTTGGTTGATGAACTCCTCCCCCCAAAAAAGTACAACAAATTTAGAAGGGGCTGAAGGGAATCTGTTGGTTTGTTGGTTTTGGATTTGTTTGGTTTCAAACATACATCAAGAAAAAAAATTATTCTAAGAAAAGCTCAGAAATTGGTCTTTTAAGTGACAACACTGCCTACAGAAGACAAAATTAGAAGTGTACAGAACATATCTCAACAACAAGATACTCCAGTGGTCAAAGGCAGACTCCTGATATTTTGGCCTCTCATTAGAAGTCTCCTATTATCTCTGGTGCCTAAATGTGATCACAAACAAGCAGTACAGCACTGACTGCTAAGCAGAAATCACACAAACTACTAGAAAGAAGAGTCCATTGTGACAATGTTGAAGAGATGTAAGTTCAGCTCACTGACATACAGTAAATCAGTCAGGACCTACACTCTAGACCCACATGTAAATTCTGTAAGGTTATATACAGAAAACACCATTGATTCTGATGGAATTGAGTCAAATCCTCAAATACCATTTCGAGAAGATTCTGGCTACAAAGTCAAGCATCATTACAGACGCTGCTGAGGCTCCCAGATCTGATTGTGCAGTTGGCGGGGGGGCCGTTTTCTGTTGTGTTTAGAATAAAAGAGTCGAAATGTGCCCAGAGTTGTACTTGAATGACTGGGAGTAGAAATGCATTTAAGAAATACATACTAGATGCATTATTAACTCGATTTTGTTTGAGTATTATCCTTTTGCATCTTGCATTGAATTATGAACTGTATTTTTAAGTTCCAATGCATTTAAAATAATTAGCAATAGCAACATCAACATTTTCTTTTACAATTAAAATATCTTCCTTACTGTTTATCTTGTGTACTTGTTCATTTCCCCCCAGACATAAGTAATGTGTAGACAGATACATTGTTTATTTACGACCTCAGTGACAGTTAATGTGGCATAAGTGTCTACAATGTTTGACAGATAAAATGAGTTATTTACAGAAGCTGGGTTTATTATGTATGAATACTGAAGCAGCTATAGTATTTGGAAACTTCTCCATTTATTTTCCCAAGAGCTTGTTTCAGTGAAAGTTGTGGTGGTTTGAAGTGCTACATAAGAGGACAGCACAAATACTCAGTCCCGTCTATAACACAGTTGTCATCTCTACATGCTAATTTCAGAGTCATTCCTTCCAAATTTATTTTTACAGGTCTTGATCAAAAGGCTACTGAAGTCAGAGATAAGTTTACTATAAGCAACAGTGGGTTTGGAATTCAGTCCTTAAAAATCCTTAAAAGTCCTCTGCAGAAGAATAGGTTCAGATCTCTGTCTCACTGTTTGGTATATTATGGAGTAGGTATAGATGTATAAGGGCGGGAAAAAATGGAGAACACTTTTCATCTATTAACCTAAATTACCAAGGGCCAAAAATTGTTTCCATTGAAACCAAAAATAAAAATTCCACTGACTTTGGCAGGAGCACAAATTGATCCTCCTGGAGAACATGCATTGATTTTTCTTTTTTAGTAAATAAGCTTAGACACCAGGTTTTGACATAATTACTTATACCTCTTTTACTTAAAGCCAAATGTGCAAGACTGATGTGCTGTGGGGATTTTTTTTTTTTCTTTTTCCCAATATTCTTTACTCCATTTTCTATCCTTCAGTTTTGGAATGGTTCAGAACATTGTCACAAAACGCTGCAGACAAAGGCAGTGATCACTACTTACTGCCTTGGGTCTAAACCTGCTGCCTGTAAAGCGCAGTGCTTGTTGTGCAAGCACATTATGCAAGATGCTGCAACTTTAAGAGCCCAGTGTCAAAGGTAACCCCTAAGGAGACTTGTCCAACAGCCACATGCAAAAATGCCAGTGTTGGCTTTTCCCTGTTTGTTTGCTTGAGTTTTCTTTTAAAAAAGGAACTCTAATTTTCCAAACATTTCTTTTTCCAAGAGCAATCTTAATAGACCTGTGTGCACATTTTGCTTGATTTTCATATGGCTTTATGCACATCCTATATGGTATATATTTTTATATACCCATACAAGCTCTTGCAGTAGCTATCCAGGCCTTTAAACTTTTGGAACCCTTTCAAGGAATATTATGCTGTCTGTTGTGTGCAGACCTAAGATATCTCAGCCTGTGTTTCAGGCTAGCAAAAATGGTGTAAGCCTGAGCTGAAGCTCTCAGCATGGTTTATTAGCTCAGACACAGACCTGTGGTAAATGCAGTCCTGTGTCTTTTTTTTTTTTTTTCCTTCCTCAGAGCAAAGAGAAAGCAATCATTCACAAAGGAAAACTCTGCTCCAAAATATCTGCTATGTTCTTTGCCCAACATGACACTCAACAATCTCACAAGGTGAGACTTCGCTACAAGGATGTAGGATTACAGTAATGCATATGCAAAGTCCAGTCATCACCACCATAAAAATACATTAAAAAATGGTGGGAGAACATATTTGAACACCTTCTCTTACACAAATACACAAATCCAGAAGCTTTGGTTCTACACCTTATATATGTGTACTGTCATCACCTTAAGGTTTAAGAGTGGCTTGCTAACTCAAAGCTTTCTAACAGAAGATCCTGAATTGTTTCTCAGGTACCACACACTCACTTAAAACGTTCCGGCTTTTCTATGACAACAGAGCACAGGTTGTGCTGCTATCACAGCCACAGCTATTTGCAATGCGCATCTGATGGTGCATAAGAGGAAACTGGCATTGGGCAGAAGTCTCATGCACAGCTTCTCTCTCCTTAGAGTGGATGTATTAGTCGTCTGATCTAAAAACACATTATTGCAGTTACTGCTACTCCCTGCAAACGGTGCAGACAAGTCACAAGAAGAGGCGAAGACAGCTGAGAAGTCAGTCAAGAGAAAATTCTCCAGGTTTTCCATTTGCCCAGGTGGGCACTCTTGCTGCTTACTCCTCTGGGCAGCCAGAGTCCAGCACCCTGCACCTGGGTGAATACCTGCCTTGTTATCCCCTTGCACTTTTCCCCTTCTCAGGCCCTTATCTTTCTGGCGCGTCCACTAAAGCATGCACTGATGCCTTCACTTTTTTGCTCTTTTACCCAAGGACTGCAGTGTCTTCCTCTCCTCCAGCTCCTGAGGCACACAGCTCTGCTCCCTACATCATGGGCAATCAGCCTAACTCTTCTGCTTCCCTCCTCTGGCCCCCATACTGCAGACCCGCACCCTTCCCCATGGCATGGCACTTACTGCTGGGAGCCATGGGACACCAGCACTGTGGGCAAAGCTGATCATGCTTAGCTTCGAGAGGGACTAAGTGTGAAAGTAGCTGCGGGAACAAAGAGGAATTTAAGAAGTCATTGTATCATCCCACTCAGCAAGAGACAAACAAGCAACGCCAGTAAATTTAAGCAGTGAACAGAACAGAGAGCATTCAGCTGAAAATTAATTCCCTTGGGTCTCACTTTTGGAAGGAAGACCAGAAATGACAATTGTTAGGGCCTGTGATATTTGTCTGTATTCAGGGCCAAAATCAAAAACCATATGCAGTGAAGATATCCACGTGGCTTCATGTCACAGGAGAGGAGGCAACAAAATGTGTAATTCCTTTCCACTTTCGTCATGTGTGATCTATTGTGAAACCACAGCACTGTGCCAGGGAAAGCCTTTTCAGCTTCTGTATTGCAAGCGTGGATGTAGAATCTAAGCAATCATACGACTGTCTGTGTTCTATGTTCTGCTTATCTCTGATTTTACATCTGGATTTGTACATATGCACACACGAGGAAAACAAACCGATGATATCGCTGCCAGAAAAATAATCATCTATGACATCCGCAAAAGCTCAAGTTCACAAACATGGCGCAGAAGTCAACTTTACTTTCAGTACTTTGAAGAATCAAGCATCTATCTACAGAAAGGGAAGTAAGATGAAATCTGCAAGAACCCCACAAAGAAGAAACGGCCTGGTTCTGGAGAAGCCCAGACAGAGGCTGCAGCAGTTAGGAAAGTCAGGTAGTGCACCCTCAGCAGGTTTTAGGTGTTCCACCATGTTCTCTGCCACAGTCTGCTACTGGAGCTCATGCCTTCACTTCCAGCTGCTCTTGACCAAGCCTCCTGTTCTGCCAACACACACTGCCACGTTTTTACTGTGAGAGTTGCCTTCAGCCTGGACTTCAAATCCACTGGTGAAAGCAAATCCATTTCTCCTTCTGTGCCCAGCTGTTCATGCTGCCTCTCTGCCTGGGACAGTCATGGAAGTACCCCTGCTACGCTCCACTGCCACAGGCTTGGTCTCTCTCTGGAATTCTCTCTCCCTCCACCATTACAACAAAATACCGCTCGTAATCCTGAAGAGTGCCAAGTAAATACCCTCGCCATTATACACAGGTTGGCTATCAAAAGGGAGTTATATTCAAGCAAACTTTTTATTAAGGGCATGCCACAGAGACAGCATCTCTTCTTTCTGCCTCTAGCTGTTGACTTTAAACCTGGAAATCCCACTCAATAAGGATTTCTGACAACACCAAAGTCCCAGTCAGCTGCAGTAAAGCACTATATTCTATTGAAATGGTTTAAAGCTCAGCTCACTGCAATCACATCTTTACTCACCATGCAGCATCCCATGTTAGCTAATGGGAAAATAATGAAATACAGGGCCTTTACATAGTCAGGATCCCAAGTAAACTTGGCCTCCTTAAAGGACAATCCTTAGAATGGTTTATCTGCGAACAGTATTTCCTATGTATTTGACACAAATAGTCTTTTCTTCAGCATCAGAGCTGCACGTCTTCTTATTCCAGCTATTTGTTCTTGAACAAACATATTTATTGTGGCTAATGAAAGGGAAATCCCTCTCTCTGTTCATGCCTCTGTTCCTTTCTGTCCTTCAGTGACCTGACATGTGCCTCACCCTAGAAACCAAAATGACTGGAGCAGCCAAGAACATGGAGAATTGTTCTGGGCTCCCACTTCTGAAACCACATGCAAGATTTGTTATGGAAAATCTCCCACGCTAGGCTGTAAAAATCAGCTCCCTTTTAACATGCTTAGTTATGGAAGTTGCCTCCATCACTTATAGAAGTTTTCTCTTCTCAAAGAGCTAGACTTAGGCTGTCCCTGCAAAGTTGCAGCCCATGGTGAGGAGAAGGCAGAGCTTTCTCTGTTTTGCCACCTGCTCAAACAGGTATTTAGAGATCTTATAGGCAAGCTATGGAAGTTAGTCACCCTTTCTATAACACTATGACAGTTAATTTTATCCCAGGTCACTATCTGTCCTAGTGCCACAGAATTAAGCTGTATCTACATTAGTAAGAAGGGCAGCACAACAGGAGTCAATCTGTGGAGCAAAAGAGTTGGTGCCAAGAAGCCAGCAAACACAGCGTGTAGGTCTTGGGGAAGAAGACGCGAGAGAAGGGGCAGCATGGTATTAGTCTGACTTCTGAGCACCAGAGAGCATCCCAAGCACGTTACAGGCATCCCTGCAGAGCTCCTCTTGTTTCCCTTTCAGCCTAAAGAAATTTCGTTCACATATCCTGAGACCACTCCCCAAGGAACCAAAGAGCAGCAACTGGGGAAGATCAGATTTGTTTCCAAGGTGTGCTCCTAAGATAAAATAAAATGCTAACAGTAATGCACCTTTTTTCTTTCTAGCACCTGGCTCTTGTAACCGAGCAAAGTCAATAGTAATATAATATTCCTGATTTAGCTAAACATCTGAAATCTGGTTGCTTATCTGAAGTCTTCATTACAGCTAAAACACTGGTTTGGAAAAAGTGGGATCAGAATTACAAATAAACAGGCCATCTCTCAAAAGATCTGATACTTGAGACTAGAGACCTAAAGTATGTAGAATACTAATAAAAGCAGAAAAAACATTATTATCAAAATAAATCAAATATATTCAATATATCAAAGTATATTAAAAACTGTAGCAAACAATTTTCTTGATGAAATGCAGGTGCAGTTACATCTTAATAAAATGTGTTTACAAAAACAGCATTTGCAAATTTTAATTTTTCTTCTCCTCTGAAGAGCAGTAATTCTCTATATCCCTGTTACATCCTACTCTTGCTGCTAGTCCTAAATAAGTCTTATTCAGACTGATCATTTATGGTCCAATTTTGTTACTTCTAGTCAAAATCAGAAAGTCTTCACCCTCCTGTGGAATTAGTGGGATTACTTGCACAGTAATGCCAACATCACAGAGTAAGACAGGTCTGTATTTTACAATCACCTCTGTATCCCTTCGAGAAGGGTCTGCTTCTCAGTCTGGTTTATTTTTTTTTATCTGGAGTACAGTGAATCGGGTATTTTATGTTTTAAAGAACCGGCAAGAACCGGTTTATCACTACATGGAGAAGAAAAAGCAATAGCAGTTGTTAGTACAAATTTAGGGGGATTTAAATATACTTCTTTGTGTTCACACACAGAAACTTATTGAATGCAGCCCCATCTCCATTCCACTCTGCACACTCATTTTCTGTCTGGTGATGGAAGAAATAATTTATGACAATGAAAAAACGTCAGCCATCGGCACAGACAGTGCATATGCCCTCATTGGCTTTTTGTGACTCCACAGACCTTAGAGAAACTTTAATGGTAACATTTGCTTTCAGAAATATTGGCAAAGCCCTAAATCCCTGATTTCCAAACTTGGATCTGCAAACTATTTGTGGTCCATGACACCACAGTGCATGGTCCTTGCCATGAAACAATGTTAAATGGTGAGCTCTGTGATCATGGTATTGTGCAGCAAATGATGTGGTTGCTAGAATAATTGCTTTGAATAAAAATTACTCTTTTTAATATTCCCCTAGCTAAATTTGTGCCATATTTCATGTCAATGTGCAACTGCATGCGTTGGCGGGAAGATGTTAAAATCTTTTTCTTTCCAATGCAAAATATACTGTGGAGTTTTACTTCAAAAGCAAGTTGCTTAGAAAAGCTACTCCTGGATGTAAAGAGAGGTTCACAATGAAGCATATTCAAGTGTCACTAGCATGTGCCAGCAGAAATTACATATTTTTTGGGATGTTCTTAGTTTCTGATGACATGGAAGTTAGGGTTTCTTGGCATTAAACCCCACAGCTGTAGGTTACTGAACAGGACATGAAGCCTTCATTCGGGATGATCTCCAAGTAATAAAATCAAAATCCTGACTCCTCCAAGTGACCTGAGGATCTTTATGGTTTTCAAAATTTAGAAAGGGTATGTGCCAATGTTTTAACATATTTAAGAAAGAATTATCTCAATGTTAATATTTAAAATACTGGCAAATGTAAACGGGTGCCTGGATATTTACAAACAGCAAAAGTAATTGCCAGCTTGTCTTGTGGATTTAAGTGTCACAGCTTGCAGCTCAGTGAAATATAACCCAATGAGTTTACACATCTGGGGGATATAACAATGGGAAATAATTCTGAGGAAGCGTGCGAGGGAAAGCAGCCTGTATTAACTGAAATATATTTAGACTGACAGTATTAATTGGCAGTATTAATGGGGACTGAGGCTTACACCTCTGGTCACTGACTCCTCTCAGAGATCTTTGCAAATCCAAGCAAAAATAGGCTCATTAGCCTGGAAAGTGACTGCATCCGTACTTACCTTGCCTCTTCCTCCCTCTGCTTCCCAAACCTTTTCTTCATGCTCAATGTTATTTTACAAATGGCTACTTGAACAGCAACCATAGAAAAAACTGAAATCAACACCTACCTTCTTCCCAAGTTCCCCGCACTGGATGTACACAAAATCATCCCCACCAGTGTGCTCATGTCAGATCAACCCCGGGATGCAAGTTCAGAAATCCTCTTGGATGTGGTTTCTGCATAATCTTTTGTCATGGAAAGGAATGGTCATTCCCTCCCTAGGAAGAGAAATAGGTCCTCCCTACTCTGTGGGCCAACCATGGCCTCTGTCCTCAGTTAGGAATCCATAATGCTTCCATAGATACCTCTACCTCCCTTGTGTACATTAATTTAAGAGTATGAATATACCCATTTGTTCAGTTTCATTTACATACCTAACTAAATTTATGCTATTCTGCTGCTCTCAAGACTCAGCATGAGGGAATGAGGCACAAACTTTGCAGTGACCCAGCAGCAATAGAAAGGCAAAAGTGAATTCTTCTACTCACAACAGGAGACCTGGTGTTGGTACTTGCTACATCATGGTTTTCAAAGGAGAAATTTTAAAACTTCCTTTGGCCTGAGATGAAACTCTCGGCATTTTTAAACTGTTTATCTCTTGCTTTATTATATGAGGGAACGATTTAATGTTTCTTTTAAAATGGGAAATGGTATCTGCCATAACGAAAGGCTGTTTTGTTTTAGATTGGTTTATTACACAGTTTTTAAATTCATTTCATAGGAGTGTATTTACATTTACCTTGCTAAAACACACAGTATATTATGTTGCAATTAAAAGCCCACAAACTCAATCTGATATTTCTTCACTAATTTATTCCCAAGCCAATATGTATTTTAATGTTCCAAACTGTTGCTAATTAACACATGGAAATATTTTAACATGGATTTTGATTAATTCCATTTAACAGTCTAACCAGTGCTAAAACATATGTGGTGTGTCATTTCTTTCTTTTGAGGAAGGCATTGGCATTAAATCTTTCAATCTTCCTGAGCACCAAATGCTAATTTCAGGAAGATTAAATAACAGACTGCAGCTACAGTTTCCTTTCTTTACTTCCCAGAAGGTGAAATGAACATATTTATGTGGGAGGAATTTCTTTACTGCACAAGCCAAAATACAGAAATTAGATTTTTTTTTTTTTCCTCCCAACATTGCTAATACACTAGCAATCGCCTGCCAACTAAATAACTTCAACCTACATCTGCAGTTCATGGAGAGTTGCCAAGTTATATGTTCAACTTACTTTTGCTCTGTCTTTTTTATTAAAGTATTCCCATATGATGTTTTCACCTGCAACTCCTAAATGCTTTTCCATACTTGAATCAGACACTATTAGCTTATAGAGGGGTGGCTCTGGCCATAAAGCCAGAAATGTTCATGTAAGACCCTCCTCTGATTTTCACACTTTGAAGTTATGTTATAAATATGACTCATATGGTATTCCTCTAATGGTTTAAAATCTGAGTGTAACTCTGCATGTCAACCAATTAAGCGTACGAAATACCCAGAGGTATGCATGCAAGTAAGCATCTTACACATGTAAAAGTGCAAGAACACAGAGCAGGAGGTGGCTGCCTTCAGGATCATGGGTTAATTGCTTGCATATCACATACAGCTTTTCACAAGATGGAGTTTGATGAGCTTAAGAACAGTTAAGCACTTCTGCTCTTGCAATTCCCACCAGAAAGCTGACTGCACCTTAGTACCGCAGTTCTTCTTTCCCCTACTGTGAGTCCAGTTTCCCTGTCCTCACTTCCACTGTCCATCCTCTGCTTCAAGGTCAGCAAGTTCCTACAGAAAGCTGAAGCAAAGGTTCACTCTATGTTCAGATCACACCTACATCTTCATGTCTACCTCTGTTGCATAACTAACCCTTTCTTCTTATTTCCCTAGGCCTTATTTGACTTGTTGCAGAATCCTTTGTAAATCTCCGTTCAGCTTGGCAACATATGGTACTGTATTGGGTTTGGGTGGCAAGGTTTTGGTAGCAGGGGAGCTACATGGGTGGCTTCTGTGAGAAGCTGTCAGAAGCTTTCCCCATGTCCGACACAGCCAATGCCAGCTGGCTCCAAAACAGACCCGCCGCTGGCCATTTTCATCATGATTAGAACTTTCTTCTCCAAGTCTATATTTATGTCTACTGATTTTCTTGTATTTACTTTATGCCTCTTTTTATATGTTTAACAGGAGCATGTTGGATGTAATGTTTTAATCATATTCACTAAACAAGTGGCCCTGGTAAAAAGCCAATTATAAGTACTAGCAAGAGTTCTCACTCTTGTTCAAGAAGCAGAGGCTGTCCTAAGAAGCCCCAGGTTCAGTCCCAGTGATGATTCACAATAGCTGCCATTGCCCATGCAAAAACGTGTGCATAGTCTCTTGCCTACGCTCTAAAAAACATGAGACTTCTGTGTTCTCAGACTATTTAAACCCTTAATTCCTGTGCTCTCTACAAAGAAAAGAATGGAAGAATTTGTGGGAAAAAATTGAAAGTTATGACAGGAAACAGCAGTGAATCTGTAAGTAGGTTCTTTCAAATTAGCTGCATGTAACTTTAAAGGTTTGCATCAGATACAATAGTATTGAACATAGCTGATGGTAAAGTTTACCAATGGCCATTCATTCTAGCACAGAAGGCCAAATGCTGATACCTGCCAATCCTGTTCTTGGAAAGAAGCACGTGTGCTGTTCACTTGAGGGCTGATCTCAGCCCAGAGTGCAAAGGTACAGCATAAAAATGGCCTTAAGTTACACCAGGGGAGGTACAGATTGGATGTCAGGAAATACTTCTTTACTGAAAGGGTTCTCAGGCACTGGAATGGGTTGCCTAGGGAGGTGGTTGAGTCACCATCCCTGGAGGTGTTCAAAAGATGGGTAGATGGGATGCTTGAAGATATGGTTTAGTAGTGGACAGGTACGGTTGGACTCAATGATATCGGAGGTCTTTTCCAACCAGGCGATTCCATGATTCTATGAAAAATTCAAATACCTGAAAATGACATTTTCTCATCTTTTTTTTACATGAGCATTCTTTGTTTTACAGTTGACAGAGAATATAATTACTAAAGCAGGTCACGTTCCAGAAAAGTATTAACAAATAGTGCAAAGGCTCCAACTTGGTTACACCTGCTGGACTGGTCCTAGAAGAATGTCCTTGTTAGCTGACAACTCAGTAGCCTACCAATATCCAAGAACATCCTTCCTTATGCATTTGCATGCCAGATGGGTGGAAACAAGATGCTGAAAAATTAGCTCTACTGACTGCTGGCCATTATTCAAAAAGTACATTACCAGTCTACATGAAGGTATCACAGCACTTAACAGTTTTTATACGGCTTGTGATGTTTTCCTCAAATTAATTGAAGGAAGCAGAAAATATGCAGTTTTAGTTATGGAAAAGCAGACATAATAATGCTTTTCCATCAGATACCTGAACAATATTCCTTTAAAGGTGAAGAGTAAATACCATAACCCCATTTCCTAGTCAGATGCACCAAAGCACTGAAGACCACTCATCAGAATGAAAAACAGGATTGATAGATTTCTGCCTTCTGTTTGATAAAAAAACCTCTACAAATTAAACTGGCTATAAGGACTTTGAGAAGTACCAAAGTGACTGTCCCATATTAACACAGCGAATGTATTGGCAGAGTTATGAATACACCCCACAGTCCCCCTGCAGCTGTTAAATGATGCCTCCACATCTTTGTTCAAACAAAACAAATCCTACTACTGCACTCCCCAAAACCTTTGAGGTCATTTCACTTTGTGGCATTTCATATGACACAATCTAAATAAGAGTATTTCTTACACTTAACTTGGACCAATAACAAGCCATTTATAAGCAGTTACTTTGGCATTGGGAATTTAAAAAAGATTTAAAAAAAAAAAAATCACTTTTCAAGACACCATGAGACTGACTCTTAACAAATAGAGGTACTCTAATTTCACTGAGATTTTTTTTCTTCCTCCCAGCAAGAAAAGATTAAGAGTAGCTTAAAAAACACCAACAAATGCACAATGGGAAAGAAGCCATCTAACCCTTCCTTCCCCAAACCAAATATACATGGTCAGCATTTTAGGTCACACCTGACCGACTTAAAATGTCCTGTTCTGCAGTCTGATGTGAAATGTTCCCATTGGTAACAGTGGTTCAAAATCAGATCCTAAATATGCTTATTTATATTTGATTTAAAATAGGCAAGTTGTCCCCTTGCTTTCCCTGCAAAATAGCTTTGCTAGCAGTTGTCCAAGCAATCGGACAGTAGCCTTAGAAAGGCCACAATAAGAGGTCTTCAGTCGAGCGGTGTCATATGGTCTTCATTTAGAAGTATCACAAGAACATTACTTCTCACAGTATTTACAAATGAAAAACATATGGCTGTAACCTTTAATACTGCAAGAAATACTGCTCTTTGGGTTTGTTTTTGGCCTCAGACTTTTGAAATATGAACCAAGCAAAGGGATTTCAGCTTAATGTGTGATTCAATCCATTCTTTTTCAGAGCTCAGAGTGTGGGGGACAGCTAAAGCTTCCATCTGCAAAAAGTGATTTGCCCACAACTATGGTAATGTACTATAGTTGGCAACTAGAGTAGCATGTATATCAAAAAGGTATGGGGGTGGTTAATTAAAGACATCTACTTTCCATTTAATTGAAAAAAAGAGAGGTATTAAAATGGCTTTGGTTCCTATAAAGAGTTTTGCAAGTCATGTATAAGCCTCTTGCATTTACTATTTAGGTTCAATCAATATGGTTATCTACCTGTCAATTTTTCTTGCTCTTTAATGCAGAAAGAGAGCAGCCTTTTTTTACAGCTAGCTCAGAAAGTACTAAGCTAATCAATATATGCAGTGATAACAGAATGATTTGAAACATGTAACAGAAGCTTATCACTCTGCAGTATACTAAACCCGTCAAAATATTTTCCTAGAAGTAAAGTGAAAATAGAAGTTCTTCATTTTTTATTACTTAAGTGGGTGGTGAAATAGATATTGTAGGCTTTTTGGATTTGTTCCTAGCTTTGTATTTTTGGGAAAATTTGGTACATGAGCATTTGCTACTTGGTAGGAATGTGATGCCAATTTTACAGTGAGATTTAAAAGCTCTGCCTTGAGAATCAAACATTATCTCAATTACCCTTGATTTCCCATCCCTAAACATTTATTGGGAATCTACACATTGTTCTGAAAAACTGTGCATAAGATTTTCCAGGAACATATCTTCTGATGTTCCCATAGACCTTAAAATCCTTTGCTTTACTCAGTACTCTCAATAATTTGTGTTCAAGCCCAACCTGAAAAGTTCAGGCTTTCTTTCAGCTATCTCCTGCTGAGTTAGTCAATTTGAAATAATTTGTAAGCATCTGATTCTTAGAGGTTTAAATATACATACACGTATCAGGATTCTAGATTTTAATGCAGCAGAGAAAGGATCAGATGTTATTGTGGTCTCTAACATCTACTTTTTTGAAGAAATGCAATGGATTTAACTATGCACTTCTCTTTGAGTGGTAAGTAACAATCATCTACCATCATACAATTTAAGCACGTGGAATTCTACATAATACAAAAGCTCTTTGCAATGTCCAAGGCTTGCCACAATTTACCAAATATTAAATGCAAGCTCAAAATTAATATATATGTATATAAGTACGTATGTAAATACAGGCTAAAGAGGTGAGAGTTAATAAGAAAGGAACAGGAAATAATGTTTACAGCTTGAGGCTTTCTATCAATTTTTCTATCAGTTTTAGCTCCAGGGCCATTGTTATCAATTTTATGTCATGATATCTGGTGCATTTCTGCATATCCCCCTGAAGTCACATGATGGCCTTATGGCCTCCCAGTTCTGAAAGGTCTGCTTCACAGTTTCTGAATTTCAGAGGCTGGCAAGCCAAGTTAGTGGTTACGCCGGCTTTTGCTCAAGGCACCAGACTATAATATTTTTTTATCTTAACCCTTAGAAAACAATACTGATAAGAAAACCAAAGCAGAAAAGTAAAAGAAATCCAAAGCATCACAAAATAATAAAGAAATCCTTACAGGACACAACTAAAAGTCTACAGAGACTCTGCTGTTTCTATTTCTCTACCAGAAATGGCCGTGCATGGTGAACACAGGTCTGAACTTGCTCTGTGTCGTGAGTCAAGGTCTGGAAATAACACAAGAGCATCCACTCAGAGGCAAGGATTAGTCCACAGGTGTGTAAGTGCTGTTAATGCTACATCCTGACCCAGTCTGGTCTGTCGGTGTGAACTTCTTGTGAATCTCTGCAAACTAAGAAATCACTAAACCACAATCCATTGCACAGCAGAGACATGCCAGCAGCAAGGCATTAAAAATGTTGTCCATTCCAGAGGAGCTGAAAGATGGATGGACATCTCTTAGGGCAGAATTGGGCCCAGCAACCAAGCAAAGATTCTTAGAGCAACACCTCAAGTGACACAAATTATGTTATAAAATTGATCACTTCCTCACACATGGCAAAATGCTTCCAGGGCACTCAACATCCTATTCCATTAAGCCATGATAAATGAGACCATATTTCCACATCCATTTGAACTCATCTTTTAAATCTGCTTGTTCAAACATTTGGTTACTTAATCCACTCCCTTTCCTTAAGACAGCAAAAACTGTCTTTTTCTTTTCCAGCTTTACATGTCTTAATAGATGCCATTATTGCAGGACCATCACCTAGGAATTTTATTTCTTCACAGAATTCCTCATCTTAAGAGCATACAAAATGTTGAGATCAATCACTGGGAAGACATTTGGTGTGCAACCTCTATGTGCACACTCAGCAGCTTGAAAAAATGGACTCAAAGATAGAGGACAGCCACAGAACAAATTATGGAGAAATGCCCCAAAAATGTAACTCTCTTACTGCTGGTTTGAAGGTCACCACCACCATCACTTAGAACAGTGTTAGAATGGAAACCTGTGGAGCAGGAGCAAAATTGTTTCAAGCTGATCACTACAGCTCAAGGTGGCTTGGGAAGGTTCATAAATTGATAAGCACCACCAAAGGATCATAAGCCTCCACATCAATTGTATAAAGATTACAACAGAGCCACTCGCTGCAGTCATTCTGAAAAGGTTACGGGTTTCACAGGTGTGCACTGTCAGTTCTGATTAAGCTTAAACTAAACCAGTTATCTATAACATTGGATTGGAAAGAGTTTTATTGCTGAATGCAGGGTAAATCAAATTCAGGATACACATCTGTGGAAAAACACAGAGGGTCAAAGTTCACAGTCCTGACACAGGCAAAAAAAAAAAAATCCAACTCTTCAAACTCAGGAGATTTGGCTGTAAAAGATCCATCAGTCTGGCTATCATATGTTCTGTATCAGAAAGGAAAGTTATTCGTCACCTTAACACAGCTTTCAGTTTTCTTTCTCTCTTCAAATTGTTGTTCGCTCTTACAACACAGATTGTTTTAAGATTATTACCTGCATTCATCTCTAAAGTGTCTAGAGTTTACCATTTATCTGATCATAAATGAAATTAATTAGACACCTATACTTTTCACTGCACAGGATATAAACTAAAGCAGCTATAGCAACAAATTCACAATGTAATTTTTCATCTGTGTGACTGGGAATCTTTCCAAAAACAACATTTCACATCAGAGGTTCTTAGAGCTACGCAAAAAGACTGTAGGCGAAGCCCTGCACCCAAAAAACTCAACTGATCTCAACAGCGCCAGGATTCACTCAAAAACTAAAGAAAGAAAAAAATGCATTCTTAATAGCTGATACAAGTTGCAAAAGGTACGTTTTATTTCAAAAAATACTTCATATTAATGCTGCACTTTAAAGTGCCTCTATTGACTCATAGTGCTAGTAGATGGGAAAGGTGAAAAAATGTATTTGCTTTTGCAACATCATTATTTTCTTTGCATGCAATTATTTACTTGCCAAACAATGCTAGTGACAAATCGCAACAGACTATGAAGCCATCTACATCAGCAGATTTTTAACCTAAGGTAAAAATAAACAGAAACATCTGTAAAGTAGTCTTGTACAAAGCTACGTTTATTAACAAATACATTTTCTAATAAAACACCATCTGCAAGCAACTCTTAGCTTCCACTTGATATAAATAGGCCTTTTACTGTTTTCAGATGCAGTTCCCAGAAAATTATTCCAAGCCCTACTGCAAAACACATCAGTCTTTGTTGCTGCCTGGAATGTTAATAAATAACATCAAGTTTTTAAATAGTCAAACAAATTATTGGCTTGAAACAATTATTCCAATAGAAAAAGTTGACCTTTTGCAATAAAGTAGTTTAAGAATGCATTGCTCCTCATTCCTAGTATAAAAATATTACCAAGCAGGGAAATATTTTGGGGAAAACAGAAAGCTATGAAAAACCCATATTGCAATTCTGTTCATATGTACACTATAAACCTACCTCACAAAGGTTACTGCTTTAGAGAAATTCAGAGTAAGATAAAAAGTATACCGAGTATAAATAGTTCAATTAGTATCCTTATTATACATCTGTTCTTGGAATGGACATGAATATGAACCAACAAAAATGTTCCTCACAGGACTACTGTACTGACCAGCAATACAAAATTCAACAGCTTAAACTGTTGGTAGCAGAGATTGGGACTGAATCCCAATATTAAGAGCTCTTCAAAATGCATAAAAGCTTTAATGGGACACATTTTCATAAGCATTACTCAGAACTTAAGCCACATTAATTCCATTAAAAGCAATAGGAATTTAGCAAACTCTGCAAATAAACTCCTTGCTGGTAGAACTATTAGTACCACTGAAATTTGAACGCTGCCATTTTACCTTAGTGTTTAAAATGGTAATCTTTCTATCCAACTAGCTCCTAACTGAAAATGCAAGAGTGAAAACTGCAGATGAGCTGAGATATTAGAGTTCTCTGTCCAGAATTCCAGCTGGTATAAATATATTACACCCAACAGAGATCTAGCCTTTTAATATTAATCAGAAACAAGCAATGTTATTATTCCAAACTGTGCTTTTAAAACTTCATTAAATATTACTATGGGGACTATCACAACAAACTTTGCCAAAAGTAGTCAGGCATATTCTAAAAAAAAAGGAATGTTTTAGACTGTCATACCAGGGAATGGAACTGTATATTTCCAGAGAAAAATATTCAGTGCATTAAACACTCAAGCGGTACTAGAGAGAAGATATTTTAAACTACTTACTTCACTAACAGGAGGAATGTTGAGCTTTGGTACTTTGTTCTTCGAACTAGGTGTGTTCACTTTTCCTTCCAGCAGTGTTCCAAAGGACTGATTTCCATATCCACTCTCAATTTCTATTGGAGGTTTCAGTTCAGGTGAGTCATTTGGTACCTGGTCCTGACCGTCCATAGGCCTGACATATGCTGTAGGCTTTTGCTGGACCATGCTGTTTTTACAGTGAAGTCCTGGTGGGAAATTCTGGGTCGAAAGACCATTGTTCGCAGATAACAAAGAAGTGGAAGGAAGTGGAGATCCAGGACCATGACCTACAAACTCAAGCTCTGTGGGTGACTTTGAATGACTGTTTTCTTTGTAAGTATGTTCTCCGGGTGCTGACTTTGAATGAGTATGCCTCCTCGAATGTGAAGATGCTGCCACAGAATTTGCTTCCTCAGTTCCTCCACTTTTATGCTGCTCACCCTGACAATTATAGAGGTCTTCATACCTGCCCTGCGGCTGGTCATGAGAAGAGCTATGCTTTGTCCGGCTCTGCTGACTACTGGATTGGCTTGACTGGGCCCCACTAGAGTTGTGACTACCACGTGACCAGTCTGTCCTTGACTTCCTGCTGCTCTGGTGACTGTGTAGCAAAGTAGAATTAGATGACAATGAAGAAGGTGGAGGCATTGATGTTGATGAGTGGCCACTGATTTGATGAGATGGGATCATCCTGTTTCTTGGTTCTGGGAAAAAGTTCTGTTCATTTTTGTCAATGGGTGTCTGTGGGACAGAATTCTTTGGGATTCCTACAAGGTGGCTCTGGTTGGAATGGTTGGTTAACAGGTCCTTCATCTCATCGTAATTTCCCAGTGTGTTCTGGACACGGTTTGCAAGGGCATCACCTTTATTTGTCTAAAATAACAAAAAATAAATAAAGGAAAAGAGTGAGTAAATTCCTGATTACGAAGTTACTGCTCAGAATAGTTGTCTTAGAAGATGGCAAATGTTAGCTATTTAATGGTGTCATGCTGACATTTAATTTAATTTCAATTACATTTTGCATATGTTATGTAAGAAAAACCTATCAATAACTGTTCAAAGACTCTCTTGAAACAGGCTTGCATGAGTAACATTTGTATACTGCTTCCCATTTTCTTAAATATGTTCTCAGAGAAGTGTTTAAATTGCATCAGTTATGGATGTTAGGAGTAAAATAAGCTGGTTATATGTCAGAGATGTTAGGCTTATACATTTCATATCATGCAAAACATGAACGTGCAATTACTGGCTACTGAGCATTTGAATTGCAATCACACAGTTTATTTAAGTATTTTATTGCTCTATCAGCCCCTTGACCCATAGTCCTGCCATAAATAGAAGCTGGGTAGTCTGTAATAAACATACAGTGCCAAACTCTTCACTCCAGCATAACTCCAATTACTTTTCTATAGAGGGCCTAGTTTGACCTGACGTATCTACCATCTGAATTCAGAAAAGAAAAAGCTTCTACTCACTCAAATGCTACAGTAGCTTCAAATAAAAGATAATTCAAAAATATTTTCTTATAGAACATAAATAGACATGATTTCCACATTCTTAAGTATTGGGATTCTTCCATTGGCTACGGGCTGGTTGTATTTGTGACTCGTACTCTTCTTTGAATTCCAGTAATTATTAAATAATTACTGACTCATCTATGTTCCACTGCCATTATTTTTTTTTTTTTTTTAAGCATGAAGTGAGTTTTTTTGGTCCTTCTTCCACTTCCCTTTCACTTGTAAAAATCTGGACAAATAAGCTGTAAGCTATAAATTAATACACAGCTCATTTCCACTCTCTTCTTTTTCTAACTCACCACACAGAGACTAATGTACCACCCTTCTTACTAAACTTTATGTTCCATTGAAACGACCAGCAGAGAACTAAAGCATCTTATTCCTCATGCTTATTGCTTTACAAGACTCAAAGGATAAAAACAAAGCAAAACTATAGTTCCTGTTCAAGCAGATGGTTAACTTCTACAGTCTGGAATTAAATGACAAAGTTGCAGTGTATGTAAAACACTTCAGGATATCGGCAACCATACTTTTACTTATGTTTGTTTTGGGTTTTTTTCATTCAATATAGCAAATAGTGCCACAGTCCAAACACACCTTAACACCAGGCTATAAAGATGGGGAGTAGCAGCACTGTGAGCTTGCGCTTGGTTAGTGTCACCCTTCATTCCTCAGTGAGGGATCCCAGCATGCCACTGTTCCTGTTTTCCTCAAGTATTATGCAGAAGTTTGAGTGATGAAAAAAATCCATGCATGGATTTCTCCTGAAATATCTACTTATATTACCCATTGCTGAAGTAGTCAGGAGATGAGAAGAATATTGTGAAAGATTTTTTTTCCCTAGTACTGCATATGCCATTAAAAATGTTGAAGAAGAAGATAGTAAATGCAAATTTCCTTTTGCTCATTTCTCAGGGATTGTAACATATTACCACTGCACTGAGGCAGTGATTTAAAAATTAACTGTTCAATGTTGTTCTCATCTATATACAATTTGCCAGTGCTCTTAACTGACACAGTTAATAATCCCGGTTGTGGAGAACCACGAATCACTTTTATTCACTAAGTAAGTCCCTGGGTTGGTCATTTTAGCAGCAAAAATTATATTCTAGCTAAGCCAAGAATAAGCTCTTTGTACACGAGCAGTCTCCTTCAACTGAGTTGCACAATGAGCTGTTTGGGCAGCAGCCAAAACCAGGCTCTCTCTGTTCAACCCCCAAATTTAAAACAAGGATATTCCATTGTGCTTAAGGGCCTAGCAGGAACTACGATTTGAAGTCTAAATACTTACTTGTTCTGTTTCCTCCTTCCCCAAACACTTTAACTCCTTAGGGGATAGCACATGGGAAACAACCACGTCAAAAAAAAGCCTGACCACCAACCTTCACCTCTGGTTCAGCAACACTTCCAGGGTGCATTTAGCTTACTTTCCAGAAAGCAAAAGTTTAATTTAAAAAAAAAAAAAAAAAGTACTGACAACAGATCCCTGTAACACTTCAACATCAGAGCACATTAAATGGCTCTTTTCTAGATCCTCACAGAGGGAATCCATATTTTTATTTGAATGTCGAGCTTTTAAATCACTTCTGTGTTGGAGGTATTTGATTCTCTCAACTTTTCTTTTACATGTCACATAATAATAAATATAATTTTGCTTGATATTAACTGTTTTATACAGAATGTTCACATCCCAGGGATAAAAAACATGGTATAAATATTACGTATTATCGTTTGTAGTCATTTACTGGGAGCATTAATAAAAAATACATTTCCTGAAAAGCATAGAGATTAAATTAATTTAAACATTCTTAGCATATTTTAAGTGCACTAAAGCTCATATCCAGTAGTTATTGAAGTCAATGGAAGGATTATTACTCTCTTCAATGGCCCTTGGACCAGATTGCAAAGCAAAAAACAAATAGCGAATGTGAGCGATAATTTGGTTTATGCTTAAATAAAACTAGAGCACACAACTAAAACCAGACTTGTGTATCACATCCTGAAAGAGCTCAGGTGTGTACTACCTGCATTCAAGACAAAGAATAACATTAACTTTTTAATTTTAACTCCTCAACAAATTCAGGGGTCTTGTGAGAAGCAGATTACACTTGATAATCCCAGATAGCAAGACAAACACAAAATCCAGTCATAATTTCTGGTTGCTCTTTGTTACTTCCAGATTGGGGACAATTTCTATTTCCATATTCTGGATAATTGGCTGATTTCTTAAAGGAAACCTCTGTACATCTTATTTTCTGAACAGCATATTGAATCGCATTTTTGCCGCTATCAAGGAAATGCAGCATTTTCTGAGTATTCCAAGGCATAAATTATATGTCTGGTTTGTGACTCATGGCTAGTAGCCTTCCCTCTCATTCCAGGCTCTTGTTAATTTAGGAAATGTACACCTTCCTATATTTGCTTCTCTCTCTTTCAAAAAACATCTGTAATAGAATCCTATTGGAAAACTAATTTGATAGCTAGCTATTGCATTATAGTTTTGCAAAGAACTAAAGCACTCAAACTTATTTTTACAAGTTTACAAGGGTTTTGTAAAAAATTGTATGAAACTTAAGGTTTTATAATTCTTTCACTTCCTTATACCTCACAGTTAACCTAACTTCCATGGATTAGAAGCTGAGATATTTTTTATGCTAAACCTGAATAGCATGAAGGGGTTATACCTGAAAAAGATAAATGATTTAACATTCGCCAAAGGCTCCCCAATGGAAATGCTGTGCATTGGGTTCTCTTTCTCAGGCTGAACTCTTCTGAGGCAATTCCTTTGAAAAGTAACAAAAATACTCCTACTGTTTTCTCTGAAATACTCATCTCAAACTCTTTACTAATTCAAAACATTAAAAGGTGCTAAAAAATTCAGTAGTAAAATTGCAGCTTCTCTCAGGAAAACTCCGACATCGCTTTTTCAAATGTCTGTTTTCATAACACTGCAGGCTCTTCTCTGATCAGTTCTGTAAAACCAAGCATTAGTAGGCACCTCCTACTTCTTCTTCATTGACCTTGGTTTCTGCATCTTTTCACTTCTCTCTCTGGCTGCAATTGCTCTTGTGCAGTTTTTCCCCCCCCTTCTTAAATACCTTATCCCAGAGGTGCTACCACTGTCACTGACGGGCTCAGCCTTGGCCAGCGGTGGGTCCATCTTGGAGCTCACTGGCATTGGCTCTGTTGGACATAGGGGAAGCTTTCGGCAGCTTCCCACAGAAGCCACCTGTGTAGCTCCCCCGCTACCAAAACCTTGTCATGCAAACCCAATACATGTCTATACACCCACAGAAATAAAGATCCCTTTTCATGTATGAGTACACATGTATATACTGAAAAGAATCAATGTAGAAACATGCACTTGTCGAAAACTATAATGATCACCTACGTTGTATTTGTCAGGATAGAAAGATGCTCTAACAGCTAGAGCAAAGAGATGATAGATGAAGGCAAATACTCCACATATCTCTTGATGCGCAACAGCAGTAAGCTCCATGAGAAAATCTGGGCTTGTTTCTTTGACCAAGTTTTAATACCCCCAACTTTAGAGTGATATTAAAACAGCTGCCAGTTGTTCAGTCTTTAAAACATCAAAACAGCAGTGGTGGTATTCCCTACCCCAGCAGTCCCTTCTCTAGGTTACTGCTGAAGCAAATGAGGAAGGAATGGTAAATAAGTAAGGACACCAGATCTGGGAATAAAAGAAAGGAAGAGATGTTTTTTATTTCCTGAGACCTGATATTCCCAACCTTCCTTTTGTCACTGTAGTCTCCATCTTAACCTTGCAACTCCAGATCTTTCAGAAACGCACCAGCCATCCCTTGAGCTGATGCCCATTAGAGCTAGCCCAGCTGAGTATGTGGACCCTGTGCCCATCACAGGCCACAACAGTTGACTTTGCTGGGCAGTGTTTTGTCTCTGCTCCCACTGAGAGAAACCAGAAGAGATAAGATGGGTGCACCTTGTTGTGTGCACCAGGTCTTGAGTCTCATCCACACCTCAAAATGCAAAAGGAATTCAAACTGAACATGCAGCACATTTGTTCTTACCTCATAGCCTCTTCATTTTATTTTAGAATAAACATGAACATGAACAGAACCCTGAATTTAGTTTTGCACTTGCTTAACAATAGAAATCTTTTCATATACACCAAGAGTTAGATCCAGCTTTCCTTAGTTCTTAGGAAACTGCATTGTGGCTGGTTCTTAGCAATGCAGAATTTACAAAGGAAACACCAGTCTATCACTTTGTCCTTTTTTTTTTTTCCCCATAGTGTAAAATGCAGGCAAGACCTAGCTTTCCTATTTTGTCTGGGTTCTCGTTGTTTTCCAAGCGTAAGACAGATGTAGCTGGTTTTGCATGCAATTTCCTTTTCATTTTTATCTTTCACAATTTATAATTACAATGATTTTTTGGACAGTAATACATTATGTTTTGCTCAGTCCCACAGATCTGACAAACTTCTCTGCCAAGCAGGTGAAAAGCAATTAAAAAAAATAAATAAACTTGCTCAAGAAAATCACCAGGAGAATTTTTTGCTTTTTAGTTGTTCAGTTTTTGACAAAAAATATGCCCTATATATGCTTTGTTTAAATACCTACACACTAAACATGTAAAATCAGATATTATCATTCTTTTGGTACAATAGGTATTGGAGGGAGGTATGTTTTTTACTTCCTGACACAAAATTTTGCAGTGATTTGCATATTGGGCTAATACTGAAATCCAAATGACTACTTTCATGAACAAAAACGTTTGCATGACCTGCAGGAAGTCAGTTCATTGTAAGTTATTATTCCCATAAATAAAGGTGCTAAAATACGATCCAATGCAGAAATAGATTTTTATAAAAACAAAAAAAGATCCCCCAAACAGTCTTAGTGCATAGTCCTTATTTGGCTGCATATGTCTGTCATGGATGAGTGGAATCCACCTCATTCAAAAGACAAAAGCAGCAGTATTTCTTATTGAGGTAAAATAATAATTTGACAGAGTTCAATAAGTTTGATGGAGTTTAACACAGTTTAACAGTGGTTTGACAAGGTTCAATAAGTTTGATAGCAAGGTTCACCTTATTAATTACTGCATAGAAGAAACATACAAAGGAAAATTGAGTTAGAATCAAGTTAGAATGATTCACATAGAGAGCAGAGATGCAAAGAGTAAGGAGGACCCTCCCATTGAGTCATGAGGTTCAGAGTGGACCCTCTTGCTTTCTAAATTCCTTTTGGAGCCTAGGTGCAGCTGGATCCCATCTTAGTCTCAGACATTGTCAACAGTTTATGTCTAATGGAATTATCTGTACAATGTTTACATAATATCAAGCAGCTATATGCATTAGTAATGTTTCATAGCATTAATTCAGCATGCTATCAGTCACTTAGCAAGGATCTGTTGTGGGTAAGGGATTTCTCTGCCACAGGTAAGGAAGGATCTCTCAGGTAAGGAATCTACCCTTGAGAGGCATCCCTGCTCAAGGGGAGAGTTACCTGGCATGCAGTCCAGTTGCAATTCAGGAAGAGCTGAAATTGGGCCCATCCTGATGGTAATATTTATAGGGTGAAGAATATTGGTGCTAGCCAATAGTACAGACAAGATATATGTCTTCATTTTAGCTCCAGTATCTTGTTCCATACTTTGGTTATCTTGCACTTTTGGGTTTCAAAACCACCTTTTGAAATATTTTTCAAGACCTTCACTCCCTTTTACATGAGCCAGGGGCTTTCCCACTCACAAGTTCACCCCAAGGACATGAGGCCTGTTGCTTCCTAGTCAGCCTGAACCAAAGTACAGCTAGGAGTCAAGGGTATCTATCACACTATCCCACTCTATAATTATTAGACACTATTTGGTAATAATGCCAGTCTTTCCTCCTCCTTTTCAGGTGATTTTCAAAGAGCCCTCATCCTCCCTACAGCTGCTAACAATGTAAAATGGAAAGATGAAGTCGTGGCCTTTCAGTGGATTGTCACTGATTGGGAGGAGAAAAAGATATGGAAATTTACATTCTGAGGAATTCTTCAGGGAATGTCTTACTGAAAATCAAAGCAGCAGAAATCATAAAGGGAGACATCCCTTGGTGATGAAAAACTCAGACAGCAAAGCTCCTTAGAGAGAAAAGACTTGTCATAAGTCCCTTTCATACCCTTTTCATGCTCCCCAAAGATTCAGACAGTCTCCCAAAAGACTTCTTTAGATGGTTATGATTGCACAAGAAAGCTTATGGACTTGTTATCTATAGAGAGGACATTGGTTTTAATAACTCAGTCCTTTTATTTTTGAGAAGAAAATATACCCAAGTGCCAGCTTTGTAGGTACGAACCCACTTGTAGAGATTATCAGCTGCACATACTTCTACTGCAGGACTTTGCTGTGTGTTTTGAAGAAGAAATCTTGAACTGGACTGTAACCGAAATTACTGATTCTGTCAGTGCTAGCATGGAATGTTGGGCACGGCATTCAGTTTGCTCTGCTGCCACAAGCTGATTTGGATAATCAGTGTATTCAGGAGCATAAGTACCAAGGCAGATGTGATACTTTTCATTTCTTACAGGTGATGAGAAGCTTTATTTGTATTTCTACAATGCATTCTGGTAAAAGACATTCTGAAAATGTAAAACATAACAATGCAATTTACCTTGTAGGGTTCTCCGAAGAGGTTAAAACCTGAAGCAAAGAGATCTTCATCTTGCTGGACTTCCTGGTTTCTTCTCTCCCATTCCTTCCGCTTAAGTGCACTGCGGTCTTGCTCATAGTGACTGAAGAAGAGAAAGACAAAAAAAGACAGCACATTATTTTCCCTAGAATTTAGTTACATGTTCATTACTATCAGTAAGAGTAGCAAAATATTAGAAATTATGCAACTCCTGAGGACAATTCTGAAAGAAAGAAGCAGCCACTGAATAATTTTCCCAAATGTAAATTTTGAATCATAATACTATATGAACTTGAGCAGCAGGAAAGCGAGTACACTTTTAAAATGAAAATAGACAAAAATGTTCTTTTTAAATTAACATATTTGACACATTTGTATGAACAGTCTGTAAAACACATGCCCATACACACAAATGCACACACATGTGCCCATAAAGAATGTGTCTGCAGAGAAAGAAAATGTGAAGTCAAGGAAGCACAGCATCTTCAAATCTATTTAATTGTGTAACACTTGTCTCCATCCACCCCAATGCTCCAGTACAGCCTCGTGTGATTTAGACTATCTAATTCTGTCCCGTGTACTTGTTAAAATTTATATACAGCTTCATTGTGGTTGTCAAGGGGGCTTTAAAAATTGTTTGTAGCAGGATCCTGGAACAGACTTTAGGATAGTTGATTCCAGTATCAGATAATTCTACACACATATAAATAAACAGAAAAGGATCTAGTGCCTCAGTGTAGCAATGGTGAGTGGCACTTATCTGTATGTCAGCTTACTTTGTACACCTGCCAGACCTAGATGACAAGCTGAGAGACCACATTCACTTCTCCCCTGAATAGCACTGAAGTACTTTGGTCTCTTGGCTTTGAAAATTACCTCCTGCTCCTCTAAGGGAAAAGATATAATTAAAACCCTCAAGGAGGGGGGGAAATAGGAAAGGAAAGAGGAAAGGAAAAGATGCATGCTTCAACTTGCACTGACAACCTCTCATGTGACAAGCATTAAGGGACACTTCTGTGCTTTCAACTCATATTTGATTTGTTATGAGGCTTTTGGCTCTGCTTTGTGTCAGTTAATTAGCTACCAAATTCCAGACGACAATTTGAATAGCAGATACAGTATATGCACTAACGTTATCTGTCGTAAGCAGTGTTTCCCTGACAGATTCTGGACATGCATGCACACATCCATGCACACCCACTATGTACTAATGCATACATAGAAACATACATATCACATATGTAACAAAGAACAGTTAATTCTCCTGCCTCTGGTGAGAAGGAATTAAATCTCCATAGAGCTCCACTGCACTTGGAAGATAACCAAATATCTACAACTTTCGCCTTTTTAGCTCAGCGTGATGTTGTATTGAAAGCTTCACACCGAGAGATATAATGAGGAATGAACTGCACAGTGATGAGGCTTTAACAGTGTATAAAGTCACTGATTTCTGAGTGAAACCACAATTACTAATTTGAAGCACCAGCTAATTAAAACCACAGCTATGTATTTAGCCTCTTGTTATACCTACTGCAGTTTATAATTATGAGGACCTCTTTATCTACTCAATTAAAGTTCTTATGATTCAGGCAGGTTGTGTTTGAACCTGCAAGCCCTGCTGTGGTGTGCTGAGAGCACAGGAAAGCATATGTCTGTTGCCTGATGACTCCATGTATCCTTACACTCATATACTTGTTTTTGTGCAGGGAGCGAAAGAACAAAAGAAAGACTAATGCTGCAATGAGATCCCTAAATAAAAAATATGAATTAATAATTGGTTTAAGCAATTCAAGATCACTCAGGCTTAACTGAATCAGGCTTCAGTATGGCTTGTAAACAGAATGCAAAGCCACCTACATAGGCTGAGCTGAATGATTTCCATCCACATTTTCATTTTGCAAGTCAGAAAGCGCTGAAAAGATGTCACATTTTATTTATTTATTTATACTACCTCCAGATGTAGTGACATCACTGGCACCAACTTTAAGCTCCAGAACATTATTATAAACATTCTTGGTATTTCTGCAGAAGCTATAGTACTATTTGCTGGTTTCTTGATAGAGATGGAAGGGAAATTGTTGTAAGCAACAGTCACTTCACTATACTATATGTGATCATATTGCTGACACAATACTGCAAACCACAAGTGATCTGTTCACTAAAAGGCTAAGGGGGCGCAAGTCTTCCCTCCTTTCATATTCTAAATCAAGATTAGAATCCACAGGTATGGGAATAAGTGAATACAAACTGTTCCCCAAATTGGTACACAAAGGTGAGGACAAGGCTGATTCCATCTCTCCCCACAACTCTTCTGGAGCAGAGGTCAGGTTTAGCCCTGGAATAATTCAGCCCAGGAGCTGCAGGAACACATTGTATTCACCTGTCTCACGGGAGATCTTTCCATGGATTTCTTTGGCATTTTGACCCATAGACTGTGTGACTCTTGCAGCAAGACCAGATCATTATGAAGTTATAAATCCAGTCTCAACACCAGCAGAGTGGATCTAGTGTAAGCAGGATTTTATATCCTGCAATAAGCAATCTTTGCATATGGGAGCAGTCCTATCCCAGCCACTGCCAGCATTCACTTCAGAAAGAATTATTCATTAAAGTTAGAGCTGTGTTTTACAGCTTCCCAATGGCAACTTTGGCCTGGAGTTTCAGGGTGAAATCCTGGGCCCATTCAAATCAAATTGAATCTGGCCACTGAACACACAGATCACAGAATCACAGGTTACAGCACAGAACAGATCTCACCCTTCAAGTGAGGTTCCAGCACTTTGTTATCTAAAAGCTGGCTCTGGTCTCAAACACGGAAGGTATTTAGGGAACCAAGTGAGGTATTATGCCATATCCTATCTGAGAAAAGGCAGAAAAGGCTCCAAGACTATTGAGGTATGTTTTATGACACATTACAAAACCACAAATTCAAAAGTGATGAAAACAGCAGTAATTCAAAATGGCATAATCACTTCAAAAGACACTCACTTAAACTAAGACAGTATTTACAATATTAACAGCTAAAGGTTGAAAAAAACACAGTATTTTCCAACAGAACATACTGAAGTATTTCTCTCTTAGTGCATGTGTTTATGAAAGATACCTATTCCATGCACCCAAGAGGTGAGCACAAAGGTTCATCTCATGCTCTGGACCCCAGCAATGTTTACAGATAACCAAACTGTGAACATCCATTTTACAATATAAGGGAAGTCCTAAGTGACTTGCTACCTCTGCATCAATCCAAATCTCTCTCTTACATATTCCCTTGTGAGGAAAAAAAAAAAAATAAAAAAATAAAAAATTAAAGGTTCATTTTGGTCTTTCCACTTATACAATCACATTGCAGCCCTAAGTGTTCAAAGCATCTATTCAAAAGGAAGTGGTTGCTCATCCTATCAGGTCAATTACTTGTCTTATTTCTCTGCAAATGTACTTTTGCTATGGGAATGCTTGACAGGGCGCTGATTGTGGCTGCAGAAAGTCAAATATTATAAGATCATACACAGATTAGAATAACAACTTCTATGGGTTCCTTGCAATCGAAAGAGGGATGCTGATTAGATCTTAAGGCTGCAGAGCACTGGGAACCTAAGGGGATGCTCTCCAGACACTCTTAATGCGGCCACAATGCAACCTCTGGGACTTATGTTTAATATTTAGTTTAACTAATGTTGTGTGAAATACAGATATGTGATTAGTGGTGAAGGTGTCAGTGAAAACTGTAGTCAGATTCCACGAGGAACACCAGAGTTCATTCTGTCTCATTAGTATGAGAAATACGTCATGACTCCTCTAAAGCCAAGAGAGTAGGAAATCATGAATACAGACTTTTGCAAACATAAAAAAAAAAAAAAAAGAAAAAAGATTTAGAAGAAAACAGCTGCCAGCCTGTTATCCATGAGGGCTGGTTCCACAGACACAGCTATTGCATGACAATGTAGTTTAAATACACAAGCTTTATTTTTTTGTTACCATTTATTAGATTAATAATTGAATTTGAATGGGGAATCTGTACATAAATCTGAGAAGATCAGGAATGGTGAGCAGTGAGAACGCTACAAGAGCACGTCAGACCACTGATCTACAAATTACCAGCGTGCTGGATATGGCAGAAAGAATAGTAACCATAACCATGTTATTGTTTTGGTGTAGTTACCATTGAGTCAGGCTGCAAATGCGTTTTGAATAACAGCATTTGATACTTAATCCTTTAAAATCAGACCAGCATACATCCATTTGTCATTCTTCTCAGCTACAGACACCCTAAGGGACAGCAGTGAGCTGGAGGACTGAGAGGCCAGGTACTCAGCCTGTATGAATCTGCAGAGTGTCAGCGAGGCCCATGGAGCTGCACCCTCCACACCCACTGCAGCCCACATGGCTGTGGGGATTATCCAGATCAAGCAGAGAATGGAGAAGGGGAGAAGGCAGCTGAGGCAAGAGGAGGTTATATCAAGGCAAAAGATTAACAGGCATGCACGTAGATTTTGGATTGGAAGCTAAAAACACGGATCTGGCAATAAGAGATGTAAGTCAGAGAGGCACTGTCTACAAAAAGGAGAACTAGAAGAATAAAATTTGGGGCATTGGAAAGGACAGCGCAATCATCTGGTGAAAGTGAGAGGATGTGGTGTAAAGGATCTAGAAGGAAAAACCTTTTAGGATAGATTGCAACAGAGCAAGAGGTTAGAGGGAAGAGTTAAACGAAAGCTGAAGAAATAAGACCAACAGCTAAAGGCTGAGCCCTAGCATTTGGGGTTTATTTTCAAAGATGTGCTAACTAAAGCCACAGAAGTATTCTCCCAAAGCACAGAAGACTAGGCAAGGCAGACAAGAGCCTGAAAGACATGAGAAAAAGTAGAAGAAAGTCAGACCAGACAACTTTGAAGGAGTAGTCACTGTGATATGAAGAAAAAGTAGAAGATAAAAAAAAATGATCAAGCACCTAATGTTGCAGAAGAATCATGAATGAGAAGAGAACACTGCTCTGTTGATACAGTGAAAACAACAAAAGCCCAACAAGGAAAGAATCAATAACAAAGCTGGAGCAGAAAGGTTTTATAGTAGTGACAGACTACATCCATGAGGATAAACGAACAACGTTCAAGAAAAACAGCATTTATCCAGAAGTTGGAGAAGAAGTAGTTGCTGTTCTAAATAACACGTCTGAATTCACAAAAATGCACACTATGATCAAATCAAATATCCTTCTGTACTAGTTCCACCCCCCTTAAAATATCAGATATGCCTAAATGATGAAAGAAGTTCTCAAACTGAAGTGTTTGTCATTTGTGGAAACAAGAAATAAACACAAGCTTCTAAACTAAGATAGAGTGGATATAAAATGATATACATTTGAGAACTGAAAGTCCTTTCCCAAGGTTATTTCTTCATGGTTCTGACTTTGGGACAGAATCACTGCTCTGACACAAGTTATCAGGAAGTTGGTGAACTAAACTCATAAACTGGGTTTCCTTGAAAACTAACTTATTTGCCTGCACAAGGTATTAAACATCCCAAATAAAAAACCACTCATGAACATTTGTGACTTACTTAAGAAATCCAACTCAGGTCCCTAAGAATATTTCTGTGCTTAAAATACATGCTTGCTTTTTCACACCTGGGCAATTATTTTTCAATGTGTGTGCAAATGTAAGGCAAAAAGCATTTCACCTGATAATCAAACTAGCTAAAAGAGTACTTCTAGCAAACACATTACAATGGGAATTTACCCCTACATAACTCCAGATTTATCTCACTATAACTCCATTGATTTCATGTAAAAGCAGAGTACTGCAATACTGTACAAAGGAAAAAGAACAGGCTTCCTTGGTATATTCAGACTCTCCCAGTATACACTCTGGTATTTCAATACATTTATTCCAAATTAAAAAAAAAAAAGAAAGAAAAGAAAACAAAAGTGCAGCCTCAGGTCTTAAATTTCATTACAGGTCCTAAAATATATTCAGTAAATGAGGGGAATTTCAAACCCTGATCTTTAAGCAGAAATATGGCCATATCTTCCCGCTCATCTGAAGTCTTTGTTTCACTTAATGATAAACATCATAAGCAGTACCACATTTAAAATAGCAAAATACCTCTTCCTCTGTTTATCGCTACTGAACTTGCATCTTTGTCCTGGTAATTTTAGCTTTACAACCTCTCATTATCTTTCCTATTTAATATTTACTTTAATGTTATGTTCTTTTTCATAGCATGAATAGTTACTGAAAGTATCTAGTGCAGAATGCATCTATCACAGCACTTCAAGATAAATGATTTATTTTAAAATATAGAATATTCTGTCTTTGATGTTCAACAGTTCCTTAGAGAAACACTTGAGATGGCCACTGGTTATCTATCCACATGAGCTAAATCTCTTAACAATTTGCATTAAAAACAATGCGATTCCTGTAGCACATTTGATAGAGAATACAGAAGATTAAAGCCTCCGAACAAAATAACACCCAAGAGACCCCCAGGCAATCTATGGAAATTTAAGCTAGGAGGCTAAGGGTTTGGCTTATATTTGTCATATTCTTCATTCTTTTTAGTAATTCTTCCCCCACCAAGTACCTAGAAAATGTTATTTTCACTCAAATTTCTCCTCTTTTTGGTATTATGCAGCCCCAAACCTTTCCCTAACATGAATTTGGAAGGAATGATTCCAGAGGAATGGATCACAGAGATAAGCTCCTGAATAGTAAGTGTATAAAGAATAGATGAGGTTTCAAAGGGGAGCATTTATTGTTTCCTGTATCATAGCACATTGTCTTTCAATATGATTAGTTATCAGTCTGAGTTATCAAAAACTGGGATGAAATAAAGCGCTTACGCAGTTATGCTTCATTGATGTCAGCTAGGGGAGCATGAAAATCTCCATGAAGTTGGGTAATTGATGTGTAAATCAGAGCTCAATCACTCTATAATAGAAATGGTCCCACTGAAAGTATGGTTGCTGAACAGTATTGCAGAGGGGTGGGAAAGAAAGAGAAAACAGAGTCAAGATAAGATTTATTTATTAAAAAGTATAATAACTGGCTATTTACACAATTTTCTCTTCAAGAGAGAAGTGCTGTCAGATATATTTAAACACAAGTTGCAGACCACTGTATTTGGATATCCTTATTTGGCAATAATTAACTGTTTCTGTTTTATTAAAATGCTTGGGGACACTTTTATGGATGTTTAAAAAGCAAATTAAATGAATATGTTCATCCTTTGAAAGGCAACACGTGTAAATGACATCAGCGATTGTAATTTGGTTAACAATGTGTGTTCAAAGTATATTTTGGAGTCCTATTACAGGCTTCTTGTCAGTTCAAATTTGCAGTATAAGAAACAAAAGCAAAACTGAAGGAAAGCAGGGGAAAAAAAAAAACCTAAAAAGAAAAATGTTGTAACCACAGTTCAAAAAGGATATTAAAAGACAAATAGTCATTAGAACATCAGTCACATAAAACAGCTTTCCAACATGCGATATGTCTAAAAGTTAATATCTGATATGCAAATAAAAGAGCTCGTTAAGATAATATTAAGGGGTTAGATTTGTTGTCATTTTTTTCTTTTAATAAATGAATCCACATTAAGGCATCAATATTAACTTCCCAGAAACACCTGGAATACAGTATTCTAGTTAGGACTTATAGTAAACCACTGATAAACTGTAACAAATTTACATAAATGTGAAATTTAGGAGCATTTTTGCATCAAATGAACAACATTCAGGACACAGGAGCTGGATTAGGAAGCTTTATTAGCTGGGTATTGTGCTGCGACTGTAAGGGGAGTCTGATTACTACAGGAGGGTTGAATAGGGAGGGAAGTTCAACCTAAATTACAAATTTCATTGCCCTTATGAGTTTAACAGGATATGACAGTGTCTTACTTTTTTAATTTTTTTTTTTAATTCTGTAGATCTCTCTTGGGATTTCAAGTTTCTTCAAAATTCACTGGTGGCAATAAACCCATTTCCCAAGGTTATTTCTTTTTTCTTCTTATTAAGTCTTTGCCAGAGTATATACTATAATTCAAAGATACTTCACAGCATATCTCCTAGTGGTTTCCTAGCTGCCCTCATATTTCACATGCCCATCAGCACCAGCATTCTGTGTATTAACGTTAGAGATGAATACAGTTGTGTTCAGTTACATGCTGTGCATTACTCTCATACACATCAACAGCAAACGTGACGTAGCGCTGCTACCAAGTGTGTATTTGTACATATATTACTCCCAAGGCATAACACTAATCTGATGCAATTAAAATCTTCTGATAATGTTTACTACAGTCTGTTTTCCCTTCACCTGGGATACCTTAAATTATGAAAAATTTCTCAAAAATGTCCAAGTTTCTTTTTTTACATGTACCATTTTCAAAGATTAAAATTAATTTTAATATATAGAAACACAATGTCTTTAATTTATTATCACTTAATGTGTATAGATTGCATTTTTACATCTGAGCTGAAAATAATTTTGGAACTCTACTTTTATCTTTAACTTTTTCATATTTATAATTAAATTTTTTCTTTAATATCCCTATTCAAAATTTCCCTGGGCACCTGTAGGATGCTTCTTTAAAAATGGAGTCCACATATTTGTATTGTATTTAATATTGGCAACAATATGCAATAGACAGCTAACAGAAATAAATCTAGCCTTTTAAAAAATGTTACAAAACAATAATTGATTAACACAACCTTTTGAAGACAGATGAATCAGCAGACTCAACTGCTTGAGTATTTTATCACAGAAGTGTTTCCACGCTACTCCTACAGCTCTAATAAATGCATTCATTTACTAACAGGCACCTCCACTCCCTTGAGCATTTTCACATGCTGTGCAGCTCTTTAACCACATGTTCTTAAACTTAACATGTGCTGAAGAATATCACCACAGGAAAATTAAGAATTCAGTAGGATGACTATTTCATTCATCAATTTTAGATTGAAGTAGAAGTGCATGCAGGTTTCTGTGTGCAGGGCACACATACAGACCCATGCAGAGACCCCAATGCACAGAAAAATAGTACTGTAAGCCTAATATAATTTAACTGATTGTTATTTAGGACACTGGCTATAGAAATTATCTTCTAAATAAATTATTCTTGTTTCAGGTGAAACCCTGCATAATTGCCTCCATTTGTTGTTGTAGTATCTACTGGAATGGAAAGAGATGGTCAAATAAATGCAAGGTGCTCTCATTTCAAATTCAGGTCAACATGCATCTCCTTTGTGGTGCTGTTGTGAAATATATTGCCCGTCTTGGGCACTAGCAAGTTGCAGGAGATGCAATGATTTTGTAGCTTTGTGTGACTTAATGGTCACCAGCTTGGCAAGAACCTCGAATGTTTCAAATTCCAAACTTTAAACCTTCTACTAGACATTAAAAAGCCTCACTGCAACAAGGTGCCTGATACACAGAGCTTAGCAAAGAATAATATTTTTTCGTACTTATTTTTCCTAAGTAGATTCAGAGTCAGCAGGTCAATGGATTATCATCACCACTGGCTTCTAGTGAGGAAGATATAACAAATACTGCTCATGTGTTCAGCAAACATAATGTTTATTCCTCATTTATAAACAGAGTATAAAGTACGACAAAATAATTTAACCAAAGCAGCACAAAGTTCATCAGCATTGCTGAGGCTTACATCCTTTCTAAGGGCACAGTTCAACTTCAGCTGATGCTACTGGCAATTTTCCCAGTGAATCCAATGAGGGTTAGATGGGACCTAGCCATTTAATGACAAAAAAGCCAGGTCTCATAAGACAGCCAGTTCTAAGCAGCAGCAACTTATTGGTATAAACTAGCTTTTCTATTGTATTCCTCATGCCAACAGAAATTTTTTATCCACTGCCAGGAGTTTAAAAAGTCTTAAGTACAAACCACCATGTGCCAGAGTTGCAGAGCTTCGATGGTCATTATTTACAACACGTATTGATTGTATAGATTTCATGATTGACAAACATAAATTATATTAAATTTAGGAATTTATTTTAAAAAAACCAAAAACCAAACAAACCCAAACAAAACCGAGGCCATTATTACTTTGAGCTAAAGCACAATTCTCTTTTTTTTTTTTTTAGTGATGTTATAGATTGTACACGACATCTCAACCAACTGACTGGGGAATAATCACATTTGCCTCTATCCCACAGTAAGCACTGACACACACATGCACCAGGTAGCAGAACACAGGTCTTGTCAATGAGAAAAAGTAAAGAAAATGTACCATGCTACCTGAAACACCATCCTTAAATTTAACTCAACATGGGAATGCTGTGCTATTAGGGATATGACACACAGGTGTTTCTGACACAAGTTTGGTGCGTCCTGGGATCTGAAAGCTAAAAATGAGCACTTAAAAAAATTGTAAAATAATTTAACTTCTTTAGATCAAGCAAAATGATAACAGAATCTTATTTAGACTGGCCAAAACTACAACCTCATGTCTGAAATTATTTTAATTTTTAAGGTGGGCTTGATGCAAATTATTATCCCAGTACTGCAGTTTCCAGAGCCAAACAGAAACTCTATCTGTTTCCCCAATTATGTTTTGAATGCATTTGAAATCTCACATATATAACTGACTTCATGAATGACAGAAATATTACAATGAAGAAAACACAGCCATTTAAGACCAAATTCCCAGAAGAAAGCAAGACCAAAGGTCCATTTAACCCATCCTGGCTCTGACAACGGGCAACAGCAAATGCCCAGTAGAGCCCCTAGGAACAGAGGCAAGTGCTCCCCAAAATACTGACATTGCCCTGAGAAATTTTTGGCACATTAAGCTACATGTTAAGGACAAAGGACCTGGTATCTTTCTATTTAACATCTCTAGACGAGTTTTCTCCAAAGATGCTCTCAAACAGAACACTCTGTGGCAAGGAGCTTCACAACTCATAGGAAAATTACTGCCTTATCTCAAACTGGGTTTACCACTTATACAGGTTTGAAAATCCGACTGATTTAACAAGATTATATTTTATTGAATATGTGAGAAGAGAATTCACATGCATTTTTGGGGAGCACCTACACATTACAGGCAAACAGACAGGAAGCTCCCGTGCTCTTCAGACTCTGGAGAATCTCAGGCGCCCATCCCACAGCACTAACTATACCATGCGTTTTCAAGACCAGACACATGGAATACATGCACCCTGAATAACAGTTATTTATACTCCAAAATCTTTATATTTCTGTCCCTTCTCCTGTCAATCAGCAAATGAATGTCACTTATTTTCATAACATGAACACAATGTGTTATTTAATAAAGTGTATCCTTTTTAAACTCCCTACCATCAACTATTTGTCTAATAGAAATATTATACTATGTAACATGCAAATATTAAAATGCAATGTAAGTCAAGTCACATTCATTGGAGGCTGGGCCAACTCTAGCACATTTCAGTATTTAATAATAAAATAGTCTAGTGTAAAAATATGTAAACTAGCTTCTGTCCTGCTTTAATACTCACTTAACATGAGAAGAAAGTGAATGTAATTTTGTTTAAATATTAAACATTACATTTCTTCTTCTGATTATTAAAGTATTATTAAAGCTAAACAAAAATGTGTTTGCAATCTCCTTCCTCTAAAGTCTTATAGGTCACTTATCACTGGTATTTTGTCCCTCTAGCTGGTTTCTTTGGGGGATCTCAAAGCTTTTTATGAATCAGAGTAAGTCATGTCTGATTAAAACCTCTGGGAAGGAGCAACTACTGTCAAGCAAAACAACTGAGGGAACGAAAGTTTGAGTCGATGACGGTCATTCAAGAAGTAAGAAATCGTTGTGGGAAGAAAACTGAGGAGTCTCAATGTTAAACTTCACTGTAAGACCAGCTGTAACTTGCAACCATTCATCCACCACTAAACTCTGAGATGACAACCACCAAGTTGAAATGTAAGACTATCTAACAGTACCATAAAGCAAGAAGGAATTATGTTTATGTGTGTTTCCAGAACATTGGGTCATACTCCACGAGACAAGTTTTCTCCTGCT
>NW_010292290.1:0-75234 GCF_000700745.2 Antrostomus carolinensis | reverse complement strand
AGCAAGGATGTTCTTATTACATTTGCTGGAAGGATGGAGTGTATCAAATGATTTAATTTTGTGTAGTGCCCCACTTACTTTGACAAACTGATACTGGACAGGGCATGATGTCATTAAGGTGATTAAAGTACCAGAGCACTCAGCTTCCCACCTCCTTTCATACTGAGGGCCCACAAGTGCTACTGCAGCAGGCTAGAAACTGGGAAAAGTTGTGGCTGCGGAGGCAGAACGGGCCCAGTAACATAAAACACCAACCTCCTCCTCTCACCAGGAACTCCCATCCTGGCAGTGACCAGACGTACGCTTCATAGTCCCCCTGAGAGAGCCCACCTGCCCCTCAGCCTCCTGAAGCACATTCAGCGCTGGCAACAGTCCAAAACCGCATGTGACCTTCAAGCGTCATGTCCACCAACGGCAAAAGGACCCTGAGTTAAGCTGTATTGACAGTAAAGTGACATGATGCAATCATGGAAGTATGATGTACTGCCACTTTTCAGCTGGTATTGCCTTTGAAAATAACTAACATTGAGCTCTCCTCATTATGCCAAATGTATTAAAATCTCAGTACCCATGGTAGGAAATGTCTGTTTTGTCACACACACTCGTTAATGTGACAGAAATACAAATTTATGTTTTCTTTCATACAAATACCTAATGGTGTTTGAATAAAAAAAAATAAAATCTGCACATTGCCATGTGGAAATTAATTTTAAAGAACTGTTTATCAATTTAATTCCACTGATAGTAACAGACAGATTTATGAGGCAATTAACTAAATATTTGTTTTTTCACATTTCAATTCATTATAGTAAATTAACAATTTTCCACTTGAAAGTCTTGCACTGCTACACTGAAAGCCTAAAAAAAAAAAAAAATTGTCTATTACTATTGGTCTAGGAAGGATTCTCTGATTTTTACAACATGGATTATTCTTCTCACATTAACTTAACATACTGTATGCAATTCAAACCCCCTCACCTTTCTGTATTATCCCAGAACCTGTCATTCTTTAAATGCCAGTTTCAAGCAACCAGACATAAATAAAGAATAATTACAGCTCTAAAGCCAATGTAACATCTGTTCAAGCAAACAATCCTACAGAGTGGATTTTATAGCCACATAACACCCACCTATGGTTCAGACAAGCCTGAGAGACAAAAACCAAGGGCCTTGGCAGATCTAGCTTGGCCTCCTGAACCACAAATGCCCACATCAGACAACATGTCTTAAGAGAGCTGATGGAAGGAGCAAAATTAACCAAGCCTAACAAGTTAAACACCAAGTAAAGAGTTCCCACAGGAAGGCTCAACCTTTACTCTAAGGTAGCTCAGCTCCATGGCCAGCACAGCCCCAACCCTCAGAAAAGGAGATTCTGGCAAGGCCCCCTCCCTGCGCAGCGGGAGCCACCAGCCAGCCCCCCAGGATCGCTCAGCCACGGCCAAATGTGGTTTTTCAGAGCGTCAGCCGGGAGAGCGCAGCACCTCACACCAACAGCCTCTACAGCAATTTGCATAGCATGAGCTATGAGCCCCAGGACTGCACATGGGTAGCTGCATTTCACATCTACCCTTACTTATTTTGATGATTTCAACCTTTTAATTAATGATTTCAGCTGCAAGGAGGTCATTTGGCCATGACTGTGTGGATCCCTTCACCATTGCGGGCCAGGTATTAAACACATTAAGCAGCAGTCAGAAGACACAACTACAGCTTTATATTCTTTTAACTGGTATTGTACCAAATTAGTATCAGGAGAAAATAAAGATAAAAGCATCTGCTTATATGACTCCTTGGTTTATTTTCTCCTCCTTTCTGTCAGTGTTTCATTACCTGAACAGAAATAGTCTTGGTCCCTCCACACCTCAGCTTGCCCTTATGGACAGCAGGTTCTATCAATACTTCCTGATCTCACAGGTTTCTGCCAGGTCAACTCGTCAAGGACAAACCCTCCTGAGAAAACTGTACCAACTACACTCCTCAGTTCTGCACAGATCCTGCCCAAGTATTTCCTTGAATAAAATATAGTTTGCCCACTTTTAACAAATCGTCCTGTTAATTCACCAGATTACAGCACAATCACATCAGCGCGTTAGTCTAAATAGGATTTTGTAGCCAGATCTAATCTAGAAGATTTAACATTTTACAGGCCTCCATCTCATACTGCTGACAGAAAATCATCAGACAAACAGAAAAGATAGGACTGCCTGCTGCACCGAATGATGAGAACCTGTGATTCATCGGATAAACCACTCACTTTTTTCTATTGTTAATATTTATGAGTTTGGTAACAACAGGGAGCAAAGGCTCTCCTGAGAGCTGTTGATTCAGAACAATGTGCAACCACTAGTTAAACAGTTAATTGCCATTAGCAACATGCATTCTACATCGAGAAACTGAGGCATGGGGAGATCAAAGGACTCGTCCATGGCCAAAGGATGAACCAGTGGCAGCAGCAGGAGTGGAACCACTTCCCATTGTCCATTTCTCAGTTCCATCACCTACAACTCTATTAACCTCACTTTTTAATGGTAAGGAGCTACTACTACAGCATCTCCATTTGCACTCCCTACCAGGAAATATACACCACCACATACCATGTTGTAAGGGCTAAAACCTAAACTGAATGTTACCAATGACACTGTATTTATAGTGTTTGTCTCTTTCTAGTTGTAATAACACCACAGCCATCACCAGCAAAGCAAAACTTCAATTTTAGCACTCAGGAGGCTAAGAATTATCAAATTAGCAAAATACTAACAAATTTTAAGTACTCCAACTGGTCAGTAGAGAAGCATTAATTCTGGATAAATGCTCCATACATTATTATTTATCAAGTTCTTAAGCACTGCATAATATGTCATCAATGTTAAAACAGATTAAATGTAAGTACAATATTTGAGCATCATTAAAAATTTAGACAGCTAATTGGTACTGTTCTTTATCCTTTTTCCTTAAAACAAACAAAAAAACAATCACACAACAAACCCACAGTTAAAAAAAAAACAAACCAGTAAATCAGTGACCTCAGTACAGGGCATCTTCTGGAGACTAATGATGGGCTGGGATAGGTGGCCCTCACTTTAGGTTATCAACTCCTCCCATCTGATCATTAATTCCCTAGGAAATGCCTTTTGCTTCAATAGCCTTTGCTTAAATAGATCATCAGTGAGAGGAAAAAGAATCACGCTACTAGAAATGAACTACTGTAGAGCCACTGAGTTGCATCTGCCATGATTTGCACACAAAGGTGCAAAATTTACAGGTGACTTGTAAAAGGCCTTTTAAATTGTATTTCCAACTCCTCCTATTTTCCCCTTAGCTTGATAATAAAGGCAGCTAGTAGGAAAAATTTGTGATGTTCCCTATGAGCTTGCAGAGAATGTTTGTAAATGTTCTTTAAGATGCTTTCCATGAGCTCTTACACATTAAAAAGTGCAGGATACTGAGCCTTAATTAAGAGCTTCTTTATAACAGTGTGAATTTCTGATACATGAAACAGCATTAGGCCCCTGTTTTATCTTGAGGGGAAGGGAAAGACAGGAGAGAAGGAGAAAACAAGCTTTCAACTCCTACTTAAATAGCAAAAAAAATAAATAAAAATAAAAATAAAAAAAAAAAATCTAAAAGAGCATATGACCACGTCCTTATTTTGTTTGCAAGACACGTTTAATACCAGGATACTGTGGAGAGGCCCTGAATCACTCAAGTTTCATTATCATTACAGAATATAGCAGAATGCCTTTACTCAGAAGTTTATTATCATAAATAATTAAAACTATCTTTATGGTATGAAATAAATGAACAAACTACATTATAGGATGCATTTGTTCTGGGTTTCATAGCTGTTTTCTGGCTCCCTACCTCAGAAAATTCTGGAATTTGCAATCACTCTCCTGATCATTAGTCTGAATCGGGAAAATTTTACTGCAGCTGGCTCAAATGACTTGTTCTGTCAAAAACAGGACCATAAGTGCTCTTTACTAGTTGTATATGCAACATACATTTTTATGATAAATCAGAGTATGTGCTATGCAAAATGTTAAAAGAAAATCAAAGCATAGGATTGATATATGAGAAAAACAAAGAAAAATGAGAGAAAGAAATTCTAGCTCTAAAATTAAAAAGATTGTCTGATTTCTAATTACAAAAACATGCTAAGGTACGGATGAAATGATTAAATCTCTGCAATACTCACGCTAACAGTATATTGTTCTCATAAGCTTGAAAGTGTTGGGCACGGTCATGTTCTTTGAAGTTTTGCTTTGTTCCTTTGACTTATTTTATGCAGGTCAAAGATCACCATCACTGCACGTATCTGTCACTGAAGGATAATAACGCTACAACTCAGTTTGGAAGCAGGCTAGGCTGGCATGTTAAACTAGCAACAGACACATCAGTCTTACTATTCTTGAAGACCATGCAGCTCAGTGCCGCAAGGTTCGAATTCAGAACTAATGATAGTTACTAGTTTCTGCATCTTGATGCACCAGGTTAGGTCTCTCTCCTTTTGAGCAGCCTGTCCCTACGGACAAGTAAAACATGCCAGGAAAGCAAATTATCCTGCTAATCCAGCAAACACTGACAGAACCCTACTGGAGAGCAGCAGGATTATAGGGAAGCATGTAGAGACCTATGGCAGCAAAAAAGAGATTTCCAGGGAAAAGAGTAAGAAAACAGAACAGTCATCAGCAGTTGGGTAATAATCATAATTTGTGAGAACTGGAAATACTATTATTATTTGTGCAGTAGCACAGAATGTGAAATATTGGAGCATACCTATTGTCAGCTAAATAACTGAGAAGCACCAACCAACAGGCAGGTCAGAATATAATCTTTCACTCATCAACTAGAAGTAAGCTTTCTTATGTATTACTTGACCATGATAAGCTGGGAGTCAAATAGTTTTTGTTTTTACATAAGAAACTAGCATCCAATATGAATACTTAATGGATTTACCTGACAGTCCTTTGCATACAGTAAGTCCAGTCAAACAAACCCATGGGGTATCGTACCTGATGGAATTCCACTCTGTTTTACACTTACAAATAAATGAAATCAATGTACATCTCAAAATAAAAAAAGTAAGCAGCCATATTCATGCCTCAAAATGAAACTCACATGCCATGCCAAACATAAGGATTTTATACATTAAGATGATTGCATTTCTCGGTGCCAAAAGCAAGAGGAGGAGAGGTGATGTCCACCTTTAGTGTTCATACCTTCACTTGTCAACACAAGGCTCCGCCCATGTTAAAACACCAAAGAGGACATCTTTGCTGAGGGCTTTTTTTGTTATTGAGGCAGATTTCAGAGCAGGTATAGATCTGTAGATGCATTTACACTGCATCAGTTTCTTAAATATCCCCAGCTTACACTTCCTACCACCGAGACTACCAGAGGGGGAAATTTAAAAGAAACATACCATGAAAAAATCGTACATGTAAGTGCTTGAGAAGCCCAGGAGGCAAATGGGTATCTTCCGTGTTGAAACTGTTGCAGCGCTTTACAGCAAAGAGAGGAAAAGTGGCTCACAGATGAAGCAATGAGTTCAATGGGCTACAATTTTCTCATACAACATGGAAATTGAAATTGCAAAACCAGCAAGAATATATTTGTTTCTAGTTCCATTGGGTCATCACCTCCTCCAGGTGCCTAAAGGCAAGTGCCACATTCTGAGTGCAGTTTCTATTCTTTCTGTCCCAAGCACAGCTCAACAGTCTTGTTGATCAACTTTCCCTCTCCGTGTACCAGAACCAAATCCCTTCAAAATTAAGTGGGAGTTCTCTGCTGACCTCAGCAAACACTAAATCAGGCCCTAGTGCATTCGAATGATGGTTTTACTTTGCAAACAGATAGACAGTATTTATCAAAATCACATCAAAATACATAATGTAATGCATAAGCATAAATTATTTTTAAACATACACACACACATATATATACACTACCCTCTTTACAGATATTTCCATTGAATCATTATTAAGAAAGATGGAGGGGAACCCCTTCACTCTCAAATCACCCGTGTACTACTATTCCCTTGGGAAACCCTGCTCAGAAAAGTACTCAAAGGAGCCAACTACAGCTGTGTTACAATAAAGAAACCACATATGGTTTCATATTTACAATTAAAAAAATTTTGCACTTAAAATACAGAACTGGTAAGAGAGAAAAATATTATTAATATATGTAGGGGTTTTTTTATGGGAAACTAAACAGGGTCATCATCAGCTACTCTGTAATCAGAGCACATAACAGTTTAAAATCATTACTGAAGTTGCACAAACAAAAAGAAAATACAGTTCACTTCAGAATCAAACAAGATGCTAGTCTGTTAGGACATTAAGATGAAATACCCTACAAGAGTTTAAATTCCAATCCTAGCTCAGGAGTTTCTCTTAATATCAAAGTAACTTCTTTGGAAAGCAAATGAAGTACATTACCTCTGGTAATGATAACCACTTACTCCTTGAAAAGCCTTGAGAGAGCTCTCACACAGGGTAGCCTATGTTTTATTAAATCCTTTTGCATACTTTTATTTTCAGGTCATATAACCTGAAGGACAAAGGATTCACTTAAACTTTTTTAAATTATTCTGATTTTATCCAGAATTAGTTTTTCCGAATCTTCAATAATTTAAGCTTCATCCTAACAATGTACCATGCCTAAATGTGAGCAGCATTAAAGCTGAACATATTTACAACATACTTCTATTGAATCTCAAATACACAGCACCAACGAACCACTGGCAATACAATCAATATGAAGATCTCAATACTATGTTCAATTATTCACATTTGTTGCTTGTACTAAATAGAACCACAATACAATAAAAACTTGTTTAAATTGTATGGCATGAGGATATAGTCACGTCTGCCTATAGGTAGTTATTTTGCTACTTAGAAAATGAAAAACAGGGAGACAGATGTTTGTTCCCTCTTAACTCATTGTTTTACAGTTACATCAAATAATAAACTAGGCTGCTTTGTGCCCTAAAGTTGTCCAAAAAAGCCATGTTAATAGGTCAGCTGAGCTGTGCATACAGATGCCTTGTTTTGCAGAAGTAAATCAGTGGTCCACTACATGTATTTAAAGTAACAAATAACACCTACATTATTTTAAAATAATTCTTAAATTAATCACGATCATGCAATTATGAAGGTGCTTCTATTGGTCATTTTAATGCTTATTTTAGCATTACACAAAGCAAATATAGAAACTTCACCGCAGACATTGGGTAGGATCAGAGGTCATGAGACCTGATCCATACAAGTCAACACCGGGACATGTTGGGAAATACGTACAACAGAGAGACCAAGAGAAGTAACTACAGGTTTAATCTGCATTTCTGTTAATGACTGAAAAGACAGAGCTTTTTAGAAAAGCAATGCTTGACATAGAGACATGAATTTTCCTCCATTTGCCAGATGAAACACACTGCTTTGTTTTCCTTTTTCATCACAATGTACATCTTGGTCTTCTCAACAGGAATGAACAATTCCTGATAGTGAACTGCTCAATCAAAAAAAAGTGGGCGTCCTCTGCTTAGCTGGTTTATTCCCTGCCTCCTCTAACACTTGTAAAGGATTCAGACAAGAGCTACAAGAGCGATTAGAGCACCTGGAAAAACTTGCCTTACAAGGAGAGACTACAGCTCAGTCTATTTAGTTCATAAAGAAGAAGGTTAAGAGGCAACCTGATCACAGACTATGAATACTTACACAGGAAAGAGATTGCTGAGAGCAGATGGGTATTTAATCTAGCAGAAAAAGGCGTAACAAGATCCAGTGCTTGGAAGGTGAAGCCAGTCAAATTCAAACCAGTTTACGCAGCATCAGTTTTCAATGATAACAAAATAATAACAACTATTTTAACAACTTAACTAGAAAAGCAGAGGATTCACTGCCTTTTGCAGCCTTTAAACAGGCACTGGAAGTCTTTCTTAAAGATACACTACAGCACGGGAGGCTTGACACAGGCCTTGGTAGAAGGGATGGAACAAAGCCTTCTCCAGCCAAAGCAGCACAGCTCTCCTCTGCCTTTGCCCTCTGAGGCCCCGTGGGTGGACTCCTCACTCGATGCTCTGTGGGTGCGTTTCTGGGGCCTGAGCTGCTGAGAAGGTCAGACCTGTTCATAAATGGCAGCTTCCAACCCCACAACGTTTATCACAGGAATACAACAAAACTGCACGACCAGAGGTTTCCAGCATTTGTTCACAATGACATTTGCAAACTTGTGCACAGAAAGAGGCTGAAGTTCTAAGCCACAATACAGAGAGAGATGGAGAGATGGTTTTTCAGTGGAAAACAAAACTCAGCCTAGCAGACACAAAAGAGAAAATAATGCACCTGAGTCCATCACTGTTATAGCAGTCCACAAGACACGAGCTATTCATATCCGTTCTGACCCACCCAAATACACTGGGCCATTCCACTGCCCTCCCCCTGTCAGCTCCTTCTGCAAAAGCAGCAATTGACCACCTGCAACTGGGCCACGGTGCCCATACATGAGGCCTTGAGGAAAAGCTTTGCACTCCACCGCATCTTCCTCAGTAACGACTGGATTGACTTGTTTCAGGCAGCAATGCAATAGTTAAATATTACTGAGTTGCTAGGAAAAATACCATCAAACCAGTTTATATCTTACTGTATTTCCTTTCCATTCAAACTGCATTATGCTGCATACTATTTCATCACTTCACAATGCCACAAACTACCTTTTAATGCAAAACAAAGCTTTTCAATGTAAAGCCCCATATCATAAGCCAGAAGAACTTTCCCTATCTATTTCGACAGCAAATCTTTAGTGGCAGCCACATGTTATTGTGTTTTAGGGATTGAGACTTTTGTATGAACATGTTGATTGTCTCCTTGAGACATATATAATCAGTATTTTGTGCCAAGAAACACTTAAGCCAACAGAGACTTATACCATTCTGAAATGTTGTTGGAATTGTAAATGTATATTTTGGCTTATTTCCTTAAGCCTGCAATTGCAGGAATTTCTTAGGGGTTTTTTATTATTTTATTTTTAACTTCAGTCTCTTCTCAAACTTTCAGAGATTAAACAAAAAGTCAAAACACATGTTCTGAAAGAAAGCAGCAATACCAATAAAATAATTCATTCTGATCCAGCAGTACTACCCAATATTGATCCCTCCTGGAATACGGACATCTGCCTCAGAAACTATTTGGTCATTTCTGCCTCTGTCCGTGGCTGAAGAGCTCTGCCTATACATTGTCTACCCAGTAGCAGGCAGCTGTGAAAGGGGAAAGGAATGCACTTTTTAGATAAGTGAGTGGGTGACTGAGTCTTATACATCAGAAATGGAGCAAACAAAACCAAACGAGTGACTATTTGTGTATTTCAGCAGTTCCCAAATCTCAGTTTACTGCTCAGAGGAGCTGCAGGAGTAACATATTCAGTATTCAGAGAGCATCCTGTCACATTTGCTGCAATAGATATTTTTAACTCCCTCTTGCTCCATATGTAGAATGTGCAAATACACAAAAGAATGTCTTAATTGGTCCTGCTTTATAGAAATGAATAATGGGCTAAATGGGTTGAAGTGAATGCCATATTTATCTCTCCACTGAGGAAAGACATGATGATTCAGAAACAGTGAAGCCAAGAGGATTCAGAGCCTTACTCACAAGTGGAATATATATCTCCCGTCAATACATTATGTATTCCATTTCTACTACAGCCCCCTAAAGGCACAAATAGAAAAAGAGAAGCAAAATCTAAATGTTTCATTTCTGCTCAACATACATTCATGATGTGGGAGGTCTTTATACTTGCTTTCAGGACTTAGGAATCAAATCTCTAGAGCTCTTTATTTTACTGAGTTTTTGTAAATACTAAACTCTCCAGTGTTAGTTTCCTCAGTTGATATTACCATTGTCAAAAGATACTTTATATTCCTAGGAAGCAGAGGCACAAGTAACAAAAAAGGCCTGAACTTGCCCTTCCTCACATCAGCAATCCCACTCAAGCCAACAGCTCTACTTGGCAGCTGCAGCATCTTTCCAATTAAGCAGAGATGTTCCTTACCAGGCATTGAAAAGCATGTAAGAAAAAAAAAGAAAAAAAAAAAAGAAAAAAAAAAAAAAAGGAACCCAAACAACCACAAACAAACAACCCCCCCAAAAAAAAACCCCTTAAAGAATTTGGGTTTTTTTCCTCTTACATTATTCCACATACAAGTACTGGTTAAAAACCTACGCAATCAGCATATGAAAACTACTTTTTAATCCTCCTCTTAAAATTACAAGCATCATCAAAGAGCTCCAAGAAAAATAAAAATTAGAATGTGCAAGAGTGGGTTGATATTTTGATTCTGCTGATTCTAGAAGCTGGTATTTTCAAGTGCTGCTGGTCTGGTTGGATTTTATAATTACACTAAACAGAAAGCAAGCCTCCTCTGGACTCACCCCGCCAGGCAGGGAATCACTTTTAGGGCTGGTGGAAAAGTGGAACATCTCATTTCCATTAATCTGGCTCATAGCTTCCGATTCATAGATGGCATTAGCAGAGCATTGCTTTCGGCCAAAGTGGAAGTTCAGCCTTGTGTTTAACTCTGCATTAACTTGAGCATGACAGAGTAAAAATGCAGGAAGGATGGTAAAAAAAAAAAAATCAATCTGGTAATATTTTTTCAGCAGAAGAAAAAGCTTTACAAAATGTATAGGTTCAGTTATTCCCAAAGCAGTGTTTTGTTAGTAACATAGTTGTGCACACAGTGCCATGGCTGGAGGATCTGCCTTGCCCACGGCAAGTAAGGTAAAGCCTCAGGCACATGTGATTTAAAATTCATTTCTACCCTAGCAGACAGCTTCAGACCAGCACCTATTTTTATTTTATAAATACAGCACTCTCAATTTGCCTTCCTGTGGTCTCTAGGAGCTAACACCAAAACCAACTCACATCCTAGATGTGTTTTAGAAAATAATACATAATTGTGTCTTTAAAATCCATCAGCATGCGTTGCAAAGGATCCCTCTGTGTCCTCACATCAGACCAACCCTGCAGCCATTTCCTACGGGACACTGTGGAGCACCTCCCATTAGAAAGTGGCATTGCTGGGAGAAGGTATTTGCCAGATTGTGCCCAAGCCAATAAAACATAACCCTCACATCGCATATTTTAAACATTGTTTCTTAATTAAAAGGAAAAGAAGGTTCCCCAAACTTCAGTAATTCTTGACTCCACAGACAGTTAGTAAAGGTGAGCTCACACATGGTATTCGGGGGGTGCCACATAAAAACAATGGGCAAGTATTTTGTTGTCACATTTCCCTCCTCCTCCATTTCATTATCATAGTACTTAGAATATTGGATGTTTAAAAACAGGTAATTGGTTCTTAACAATTTAGAACTATCAGTTTGTATTAGGAGTGAAATTTGGAAAGGGGATGGATATCAAGCTGACTTGTATCTACCTCTTGCTAAAACAACAGATCAGGTGCTGCCTTCAGTCACCTACTGGCAAGTATCACTTGTAACAAAGAACCTTCATGTGTAGCACAGAACAGAACTTTGGTCTAAATACTATTGTCCTGATCAAATGATTAGCTCATTTTCTACATTACACCATTCAAATACAACTTTAAATCCTACTGACTTCCCTATAAAGCCACAATTACATCTTTTATCTTATCATGGCTTACAGATGGGAATGTACCACAACTTTATTTCTTCCAACTCTGGCATTTTAAGTAAGTCATTGTAGGTTTGGTTTTTTGAGGGGATGATGGTGTTTGGTTTTAGTTTGGTTGGGGGATTTTTGTTTGGTTTAGGGGTTTTTTTGGATGGTGGGGCTTGTTTTTTGTTTGTTTGAGATTGGTTTTTTGGGGGGTTGTGAGGGGTTTTGTTTGTTTTTTGGTTCGGTTTTGTGTTGTTTTTTGTGTTGTTTTTGTTTTTAGGTTTTTTTCTTTTTTAAGGATTATAGAAAGAGTATAATGGAACTAAATAAAATATGGGTTTTATCTGGGCAGTCTGGAGCTTTACCTTGCCTGGAGATGGCAAATCACAAGTGAAAATACACTCTACCCTCTGGGATCAGGCTGCCCCACTACCAATGGCAGTATTGTATATCCACTACAGAGATTTAATACCAGTTTCTGCTCAAAGCAGCTAACAAAAGAGCAGCAACAGTATTTGCAAGACAAATATGAAATTTACATGGCCAATGTTGAGCCTTATCTATTTCAAGTTATATCAAATCCTGGCTTCTATGAGTCTATATATGCTTTCAAAGAGTTACTGTAAAAAGTAAAGAAATGTCAGCTCTAGGGAGCTGCTTATTCGATTTATCACAGTATCAAGAGTGAACAGTTTTATTGACATTTCAATTAATATTATTTTTCTTTTAAAAATATACGTTTTGGACAAAAATATACGGTACAGTCACCTACTGATCTCTACAAAACAGGTAAGTAAATTGAGTTAGTAAGAGTAGAAGATGCCATTTTTCAAACACCATTTACAAATGAATCTTGATTTCTAAATGAAAATCAATGCCTGACACACCCCAGTAACATACATTATCCACCAGATCGCCCCAGTTGGGTTCTTAACCATAAAGAGTCAGCACGAACAAAGGTCAATAGGTGAATTTACTGCTGGATTACTCCATAAATTACTAATTTAGAACACCTAAAACCCAAACTATACCTACAGGCATCTGAGACAAACAGAATGTCACTGTCTCAGTAACAAGAGAAGACAAGTGAAATCTGGTCTGCTTTGGTGTTTGACACAGACACTTCATTTTTTGAAACCTTAAGAGTATAAATACTATCACAGAATGTTTATGAACATTTGCAGTTCTGGGATCATGGACTAATAATGAATATTTCACCACCTACAGCAAAACTGTTTAGGACAATTAGTCACAGGTAAAAAGCTCAAAAAGTAATTTGGAATTTCATCTGAACAGAAGCTCTTAGAAATGACAGATTGGGATTTCAAGGAGTAAACTCATACCTCTGATATCTACTAGAAGCCAGCTTGCTGTATAAAGAAAAATCATATAAATGAAAAGGACAAGGACAAGGTATTAAAATAATTTATTGTGTCCCAAGGACTTGGACATGACAGTGAAGATTTGGATAAGTCCTTAATTGGTTTATTCAGCCACAGTTCAGATACCAAAGAGTTTCAGCTCCACTTAATATGACTGGCTCTGCTGGACATCAAGCATGCACTAGCATGAAGTGTATCTGACATACAAAAAACCTGCATGCTAACCCAAGAACAGGAGTGCTCAGTGTTCAATAATTACAAAGATTTAAAAGCACTTTTTTTTTGCTTTCCATAGCTATGTATTTGCTGAAGGTGAGACAATAGTTTGTGGTTTTTAACCCATTTTAATTCCCCTGCCTCCATGAAAGCTGAGGTCAAATTCAGAGGGTATCAAACTGCTCTACTTCCAAACCTGGCAGGAGAGCTCAGATTGAAAGAGGGAGCCAAAGGAGGAAACAGGAGACAGGAGATTCACTCAAGGGTGGCGTACAGCAAATACACTATTCAAACTTCCAGAATAATATTTGGTTATTAACTGTACTGACATTATAAGGAAAGAAATTATGTATGCTGATGTGCCTCAAGATCCCTTCTAATCCCTTAGAAAAGCAATTCTCTCTTTCTTCAGCTATGCTTTTGGCAAGAAAAGAAGATATAAGCAATAGGATAAGCCTGGCTTGTGCTCCTAGGACACTGCGCAATATTTGCTTCCAGTGTTCCACAATCAGTTAATAGTGGGATTCAACTTTATTAGTTCTAGAAATACACTCAAGAAATGAAGTGACAGCAGCCTGCACTAAACACACATGCTTCCCCTGTACTAAACAGCAAAGGAGGGACTCCAAAGGTGAATCATTTCAGCCTGAAATGCATCTATAATTGTCTACCTTCTTCCATGGAGGGAGTCCACATGATCAGACATTCAAAATTCAGCAAGAGAAGTCATGTCCTACATTTATGAAGAAATTTATTCAAAGAGATAGAAGAAAATATTAATCTTGGAACATCTTTCTGTGCACAGCTGCAGAAGTCCCCATGTCTATACACACCTCCAGGTGCCTGTGTGGTGTGACAAATTACTAGACCAACCATTTGATTCACACCAGCAGCTGGAATCTAAGGTTTTAAAACATTCAAAACACAAATGGATAATGAGGCACCTTAGGTCATACCCCTCATTGTCTGAAATTCAGGCATTAGTCTCATTCTTCGCTCTGGCTTCACCAGGCCATATTTTTGTGTACAGTCCAAGCACATCCATGCACAGCCAAACTAAAGGTTTTTTCCTAAGCAGCACTGGCTCTCCATGAATTAATTCCCATGCTGGGAACCGGGGCTGCAGGTCTGTTTCAAACAGAGAGACGTTTCCAGCAGAGTCCAGCTGCCACAATCTACCTCATGCAGATGGACTAATACATTCCTTCATGGGTATTATCTGAGTTGCAGAGCCAGAAAGCAGGGGAACGTGTAACAGACTGAGTTCTTGCCACATTGTGAGAAAAGGTAAATTGTCAACAAACATTTCCTACATCTGATATCTTTTGTATGGAGAGCTACGCTTTTAATAAAGAAGCAGCTGCCACTGCTGAACGATTAATCAATACTGGTAAGCTGACATCTTAAGAACTTGCTGAACTGAAGCTTTTCTTTTCCTCCTGCATTTACAAATAAAGTGCTCACTATTTGACTAAAGCCTGTCTACTTGACTGGAAAATATCAGAGTCCTATTTAAATGACATTTGCAGAGAATGAGATTTTATCCTGGTCGCTGCTCCTTATCGCTAATAATAACATCAGATTAGTGGATTTAGGCCAGCCGAGTAGCAATGCCTTTTCTGATCCCTTCTTAAAGCAGCTCTTTCCATCTGTCTAGCCAAGCTTTCCTCTGCTTGTACAGGCCAACGATTAGGTCTTAAATGGAGCTTCAATTGATACCATGTGGGATATCTATACAGAGGTTCATTGTGTTGGTAAATTCCAGCCAAGACATTTATCAACTCTGACTGCTGCTTACTTCAAAAGAGCAAAACACCTGGATATTTACAGGTATAAACATTCCTACACCCTGTTGCCTTCTTGAATAACAACAGTAATCGGACAATCCAATTTTAAAAACACACAATTTGCTCTAAGATTTATTTTCCAAATAAGATACAGGATCAGACACTAAGCTCATGTCAAGTAACATGACTCAACTCAGTACTGCTGAGTACTTGATGCACAACTTTCTGCACATTCAGAATGTGTCCCACAACCTGTCAATTAACAGGTGACTTATGCTTCAGCACAGTGCAGCTTGTTAGCAACAGTGGTTTTCAATCAGGGCTGTAGAGGTAATGAATGAGCAATGTGGGTGCAGAGAACACACTACACACATCCTGTAAACTCACAGCACACTAAAACTTCTTTTAAGGATGATTATTGGTTTTATCATCATTGTTTTTATTAATAGCCGAATTTAGCAGCATAAGCAAGATGTAAAATCCAAATGCCAAAAACTCCCAATAAAAATACTAAAGCCAATTATGAAGTAAACTATGTTTTATTTCCCCTCCCCTTTTTTTGTGGTTTTTAGTTTAAAGGTCATTTTGTATTCCTAGCTAGGCCACTTACAGTACGTTAATAACTGACATTTCCTCTTCTTAATATATAATGCAGGCCTGAAAACTGCTGCGCACTAAAGATAAGATGTGAAACCAGTAGTTCTCATAAGAAACCAGTGTTTCTACATCATGCAAATCTCCTAACTCCTGGGCTTGTTTAGTTTTTAACAAGGTCTTTCTCATTCCTAACCTTGACCAAAAAAGTGTTTCCACATGGCAGTGAGACTCGTGCCAAGTACAACTACACACAGAAAGTTGCCTGACTTAATCAAGCAATGGTGGAGACACAAAATGAATATTTAGCAAGGTCAAAGGCAGACTGCTCTTTGAGAAGCAGCAATTGCTGACAGTTGAATGAACAGCACACAAATCTGGGATCCTATTTTAATACCCACATATTTTTACTATTTGTCATCCTGTTAACAAAACTGCATTAAACCACAATATTAGAAATCTAAGAACATTTTTATGGGAAGGCTACAATCTACTGTATATTTATGCATGTCATAAAGCCTATAATGTATCTTGCATGAGACCATTTATCTTCATTTCATAGGGTCACAACAAGTACACACTACTTTTCCTTCAGGAAGCCTGTGGCATGTTGAGCCAGGCATCAGTCATAATAAGAAGCAAAAAGACAAACTTATTTCATTAAAAAATAGTGCATGAAGTAAAATGGAAAACTCTGAATTTTCTAATTAACAGGATTGTGAGCATCGCTTATCTTTGAAAACAGCAAATTGGAATTAATCACATTTCAAGACCAAGTTAATATTCTCTTTCTCTTCTACAAAATGACTGTGATTGATCTAAATCTAGTTATTTCATGCAAAACTAGGTTAAATACTGTGGATCTTTATGACCACACAGAAAGCATTATCATGACAGACTATGCTATTGTACTTCTGTTGCTGGGTAAGCCACAGTAAGCCCAACCTCAAGCTATCAAATCAGAGAAAAATCTCCAAGCCGTAAGCACAAAACACTTGCCTGGTAGAGTTTTCACAGAAACAAATTACTGACTTTGCCTGGTCATCTGGGTCCAGTAACAATGTTGTCCATCACACCCCCTTTTCTCCCTGGTGCACGTGAGGGTACAGCGAGCCAAGAGCAATGCACCCCACTCCACTCACCAGAGCACTGCTCAGACCATCAGCAGGCTGCTCCCACGTCCACAGCTGGAACACAAGGTGCTCCTACCACACATCTTTCGAGCTCTTTCTTGGGAAGCACGACAGCAGCCTGCCACATCAGCTCCAGATATGGTCAGTACTGGTAGATACAAGGCATGTTTCTCCATGAGAGGAGATGGTAATCTCTAGTCTTTAGGAGGTACCTGAGCATTATGGTCTCTCAGTCTGGGCAGCTCTGCTCATGTGCACATAACTATCAGAAATTATGCCATCTTTTTTTTGTTGTTGTTGTTAATATATATACATGTTTAATATCTATGAATCACCCCATACAGAAACATGCTGGTATCTCCGTATGGCTATAAACCATTCTAGCTCTGTGACCATGCAGAACACTGTTAATGTCTCAGTAATTTGGGATAATGAGGAGTAATAACAGTATAATAAATTATGACAAACATCATTGTAAACCTTTTTTTTATTCATATGTTATTTTGTGCACATACACATATCGAAGCTGCTTTATCATTTAACCACCAATATTTAACATCCCAGCTCAACAGCCTGAGTTCAGGGTTTATCAACTCTCTGAAGCTAATGTGAACAAAGGCCATATCTGTTTGCACATCAAAAACAGCTACAGACTGTCAAAGACAGCTCTATACAACATCCACAGAACTGGCAGTAAATGCCAGTTTTACTGAGAAAAGCTGGTGACTGGGTATTTACGAGTTGTAAATGAGATGTGATCTGGTGAGCCTTCCAGTCAGGTGCTGAGGCTGCAGCTCACCATTTTTCTGATCAGACTCCGGCAAGATTTTTTTTTTTCCCTCCATTAATTCAGTTTCATATAAAATCTTAAAGAACTTCCTGCTAGCAAGAAGGCAATTGCAGGGTATGTGGTTATATGAAGATAATCAGATTCCTGAGGGAACAGAGGTCCTCATGTGTACTTTTTTTTTTCTTTTTAAAATCCTCAGGGGGGTGATTTTCTCACAACACACACACCCGCTATCCTACTCTGCCTTATTGCTTAATTAGCTACCAGATGAAATGTAGTTCTGTTTGCACCAACTTTAAGTCTAGTGTAATCTCCCTGACTTGCAGTTCCAAGAAGAAAAAATGGATCAAATAACTACATATAATTTGTTTGATTAATCATGAAAAAATCATTAAGGGATTAAAGTGAAACCATTTTACTCCTGTTGATCATGTTCAGCAATTTGAAATTATTTTATGATCCCGATCAATGTAATTAATGAGAAAGGCTGTTAATTAGTTACACTAGCAGGTGGGACATGAAAAAAAGTATTCGCTTAATACCACAGAATATCATGCTATTAGAGTTTGTGTTGATTCTGGAGTATTCACAGAATACGAGTTTAAAAACTGCATAGGACCATGGTCTTTGAATTTTCAGCACACACACCATACATACACACACTCAGCCATGGAAAATTACTGCTGTAAAGGCAACACAGAAGCACAGCTGCTTGGAGATTCAAGACTATAATCAAACATTCTTCTTCTTGCAGTTGTCTTCTTTATGACAAGTCCCTACACCAACTCTCACAGCAAAGCCTTGTACTGGTACATGAGGAACAAAACAGGTTTCAAAGTAACTGGAGCTTCAGTCTCAGCATCTTGATAATTCAGTCATTCTCCCTAAGGAGAGGGCTTTCTCTTCAAGAGAAATAACCTCTTGGGTGTGAACTTCAAACAGATAATAAAAGCGTTAACTGCTCAGCACTGCTATGTGGCTAATTAGCAGCACTTTAAGGGTGGTTTTGATTATCATGGGGTCTATGAGGGATCCCCATCCCCAAGGAATATAGGCAGCTTAATACTCCCCACCCCGCTTTGCTTTTTTTTTTTTTTTTTTTTTTTTTTTTTTTTTTTTTTTTTTTTAGAAAAATAAAAACTGAATTGTGGAGAAATGTATTTATATAGCACGATACAGCTTGGGTTTGCATTTCCTGTAGGACTAGAGTAGAGAGTATAACATTACTCAAACTGAGGGAGCGGCACAGTTCCTAGAATTCCTCTCCAGTCGACTTATAGGTTGGGTCTAAACACTGCAGCAGCTGGAGAGAGTGAGCAGTCTCACAAAGGCAGAAACCATTGCCGAAGCATACTGGTCTGTTTAAAAGAGAATGCAGAGAAAGGGAAGCCTTGCACATTAACAGTCTGGGTGGGACAAGGGCAAGAGGAGGGCATCCACCACATCTGAGAATAAAACTTCTGCCCCTTTTTTTCCAAAAATAACTTGGTGAAAGTCATTGACAGCCCCCCTTGCTTTGCAGCCTGGTTTGTCCAAGCATCTGCAGTGGTTTTTCCCCTCCTTCTCTCTTGCACTATACTCAAAACATGTACATAAGCCTATACACAAAACCTCTACAAGACATGCATTTGGCTATACCTTTTAGTCACGCAAAACCATATAGCTGTACTAAGACAAAACTACATCTGATAACCAAACTTAAAATATTCCTTAAAAAAAAACAACAACCAACCAAACAAAAATCAATCAAACCTTCACAGGTCATTCTTAAATACCAAAATGACAAGTGCATTAGAAATAAAGGTTTGAACTCACTATTTGGAGATGAAGACACTCAAGATTAGAGACCCCAAAGGCAAAGGCAGGTTAACAGGAGAGTTCCTCACTGCACACCTGAACCTGTGGCCAAGCTGTTGTGTTTGCTCTTGGTAGGGAACCTCCAGGTGAGCTCAAGCTCCTGATCAATCCCTGACATGCTGGGTCAGCCATGGCTCTGAACTACACTGTTTGCAGAAGGCTTTTTTTTACTATTAGCATCAGAAAGAAGGCAAGGGCTGTCTCCCTTTGAAAGAGACTGACATACCAGCGAATGAAGACACAGCAGAGCAAAACTAGTATTATAAACCTTAGGGGTGAGCAACCCTGCAAGACCCTGCTTTTAGCAGGACTCAAGTTTAACGAGCTCTTCAGTGGCTGTGACCACTCAGCACCAGGGACATCTAGGTATAAGAGGAAGGGCTTTGTTTTAGAGAAAGCGCTCTCCAACAAAAAGAATAACTTCCCTGTTTAAAAAAAGGAGAAAAAAACCAAAACAAACATCACCATTGTTTCTATAACATCTTAATGATAATCCCAACGGACTGGATCTTGATTGCAAGGAATCAGCCTCAGTCTTACCTGCTGGTTTCTGCACTAAATATTCCATGTACATAACTGTCGGCTTGAGCCTGCGTATATTGGCCTCTCCACATGAAAGAAAACTGGTGTCGGCAGCCTTCTGAGCACATTTTAATAATCAGCCTGATCATGGGTGCATGGCAGCTGCTCGATTGATGGTGTTAGACAGCGAATAAAGAAAGATGCCAGCAGTGCCCTCAGATCTGACATAACGAGGGAAACATCAGTCATTTGGCTAAAAGGCTCATAAAGGCTCCATCAGCTGTGACACAGGAGTCTGTCTTATGCAAAGCTAATGAGGAAATGTGGCAGTGTTAGCATTCTCTTTAGACAGTAACAAGTTGCGAGTGAGCTGCATGTTAGATGAAAAATCCAGATGAAAACAGAGCAGTTTTCATGATCTTTGCCTAAATAATATGCTGATGTCTGCGAAAGCCTTTCAAAATCTTTTGATTTCTAACAATGTTTTAGGGCAGCCATTCCCAATCACAGTAGCCCATATATTGATTCCCAATTGACATCACATGTATCAATACATAAAGATTATCTCATCTGACTAAATTTTGACCATCCTCACCATGGATCTCAGACTCACACATGCTGCTACTCCTCCCTTCAATCCTAGGAGATACTGAGTGTTCAGCGGTCACCAATTAGCAAGGTCTGGGCACAAAGAGAACTTTCTATTGATCTATGCAGACCTGGGAAGTACTGAAGGCCCAGCTGCATAACCCAGTCCTGCGCTGCTCTGCTGCTTTACTCCACTCAGGGCTTGTTTGGAGTCATATGAGAACCGTGCCCATCTCTACTAGGTGAATATTTTAAAGCAGTCACCCTCCAGGAGGGTATGAGCAGCTAACCCTGCCTGTGTATTGGGTTGCAGAATCAGGCTATGAGAACTGTATACCCAGGAGCTGTCAAAGGGTTGCTTTGGAGAGTAAGGTAACAGAAGGGAAGTGAGGAAGAAGAGACTCAGATGAACTTTCACTTTCAGTCAAATTTCCATTTCTAACAACTTCTTCCATTTCAGCTTCCTAGCATCTTGATATATTACACTAATTACAAAAATGACCTTCTTCTCTTCTACATTTTTTCTTCCTACCACTGCTCCAGCGGATAGATTTACAGTCTAACGTTATTTCTGCGTATGCCCTGAGAGCCATTCCAACAGCAACAGGGCATTATGAGAAAAACAGTCAAAAGGTAATTAGAAATCTTGCTGAAATGTTATGTTTGTTAGGTGAGGATTACAATGAATGATTCAATGAGCCTCAAAGTTCATCCATAACATTGATAAGTGGGTTTCTGCCAAGAAATGCACAGCTGGTGACAGCAGGGATTCAGGGTTTGGGAGGGACACACACTTCTAAGGTGAAATTGGAGACAGGGATTAGAATCAGAGAAAACAAAGGAGGTCTTTATTCCTGGAAATGTTAAAGTCATTTTTCAGTGGCAAAGGAAATGCCATTTTTATAGCACATACCTAATCTTTCCCTTAGTTTTGATAGCAGATGTTTAGTTATATAGGTGGAAAGTGGGATTCCAGTGTTAGAACAAAGAAAATGGCCACCAGGTTTTCTGACTTTGTTCCTCAGTCACAGTGGTGTGGTGTCACGTTGTGTTGTGGCCCTGTGCGTGTCAGTCTGGTTCCATGTTAACAAAGCAACTAGAAAAACAATATTATATTGATAAACAGGGTTAACTTGGCATACAAAGAGCTGTCAAAACAGAGATCCCAGCACGCTGGGACTGCAGATGGACACCAGTTTCTCACAAGTTCCAACACTGCCTTCCAGACTGTTCCTGCCCAAAGTTACTCTGCTAATCGCAACAGTAATACACAATGTAACCTGCCTGAAAAAGCAATCTGCTTAAATAAGGACTTCTCCTAAGAGGCTGTCCCCGAGTACTCTCAATTGCTGTAAGTAATGTTTCATTTTTCTGAGGGGACCATCTCAATTGATTTTTATCAGTTCTCTGAATGACCACTTACAACAAGTTTCAAAATAATACTCATGGACTATAGCGGCTATTAAGGTTAATTAATTAATGTTTCTGAAGACCATTGAGATTCTTGAATGAAAGGTTACATGCTGCGTATCGGTGCTTCACCGTATATTAGAGGAGGAAAAAAAAAAAAAAGACAGGTTTTCTTATGAAAATTAATTTTCTGGCCTCCTTTTAGACCTCTCTGCTAAGTTAACTTTGTTTAACTGCTTTCTTTGTAGTAATTACTTACAGGTTCTAATACCTTACCTGGGAAGACACTTCAAAAGTGCACCAGCACCCTGGAACACCTTGTCAACATCAGAGTTACATTGCAAATGGTCTAAGGACATGATTTTTTTTTAACAATAGGGCTTTATTTCTGATGAAAGTTAATATCACTGAGGTATTTCACTTTTATCTAGCCCCATTTGCACTAATATTTGCTTGGTAATGTGGCTTTGCCAAGTTGTACTAATTATAGATTATTGTTTTGAGACATATTCTATTTTCAGCTTATATTTTAGAGCTGCACAATTTGTATGTGGTCATCTTCTTGGTTTACTTTCTACAATGTATCTGGTATAACCACATTGCCATTTAGTATAAAGTATTAGGTTAAGGTTATATAGTGTCTACTTTGTGAGAAACCAGTGAAATTTTCCTGAGAAATAAATGTATGCCCTGAAGCCATTTTTGCAAAATACTAAATGGTAAACAATTACAATGCTTACACTAAGCTCCATGTTAACAGCTGCATGTATTACAGACTGACACACCAAACAGGGATACAGCAGTGTCTGTACAGAATGTATTTAAAACCATATTTCAAAGCTTGTAACATGCCAACATGCAAATTAATAAATTCTTCTTTCCAAATGTCACCGGCATGGTGATTTCCTGCCAGCCTGAGCGTCATTCTCCTGAAGCAGTAAAAGTAACACAGTCAATCTCTGAATCCTATCTCCCCTGCTTCCTGCAGGGTCCCTGGGAGTTTATGATTCATATTCAGAAAGCTGTACGCAGTAGCCCTTTGGGGATGTATATTAATGAAGAAATTTTCTCATGCCAGAGCTGCCTCTTTATTGGAGTACGAAGGGTACAGTCTGTTCTGAGCAGCTTTTTAATTTCTCATAATTAACCCTGCCAGAATTAACATCAGTGGCATCACTGACAGCAAATTAAAGAAGCCACATCAGCAGAGTTAAAGCTTTTTCTGTCTTCCCCTCTCCCTCCTCCCCTTTCAGCCCCCCCATTTTGTATGTGTTTAAAGAAGAAAGTTCTCAAAGTCTGTCAAAACGATCGTCCTGTCATTGCACTAAGAGCCCTGCTGGGATAGGTATGATTAGAGCATTTTCAGACTTCCCTGCCGCTAATACCAACCTATTTCAGCTCTTAACTGGCCACGTGCCACGTAGATTTGTGGCAAAGATCCATGGTTTCAGTTTCCTTCGCTCTATGAGGTACAGTGGTTCACCTGATCTCCACTGTGAGCTGATGGAACCAAGATCTAAAGCCCACTGCAGCATTCAGACAGTCTCTTCTGCTGACAATGTATTAAAAGATAGATCAGCTGTGCTTTGCCTCTTTAATCTAGCTTCATACCAGCCCTTTTTACACAATCCTGGACAGATGATTAAAACAGACTATGAACACCAAGATATCCAAACAAACACATTTTTTCTTCTGTTAACCCAGAAATAAATGTGTTAAGTTTTGATATTCCTGCAGCCACTTAAATGTAGAATTTCAGAGAAGGAGACAAGGGATGGACTATCAATCTCCTACCTGATTTTTCTCCACTGCACGTCTGCGAGGAGAGAGGGATCCCAGAGAAAGCCCAATGTCATTGTAAGAACTACAGTTCAAGCCCACCCGCCCTGTGTGAGTGCTCTGAGAATCAAGGCTCTAGAGGTCAAAACCCAGCTTGGCTTACACAAATATTTTTCCCCTTGTTTGATCTTTCAGTGAAAACTGACAAATTATAAAGTTGAAAGATCTACCAAAGGTGAGATATAAGAAGACTGTTGCTGTTGCAGTCATATGCAAAGCAACAGTGGATGAACTAAAAAACAGTGCTCTTCATTCATCTACCCACCAATTTCTGTGGAAATCACATTTATTGATCCTCTTATTCCCTCAGTCTAATCAGAGCCTTTCTTTAGCAATGAATGCAACTTGGGATCTTGGTCACTTTGCTTTCTGTAGGACAGAACCTAACCCACACACATCCTTCCACGGGATCATGCCAGGAGATGATGATTCCAATAGCCCAGAAGGATAATCTCCAGCACTACCCCACTACTCTGCACCTGCTTCTTTCACACTGCGCTGTTCCCAGGGGCCTAGCATCACACCCTGCTTAAAATTTCCAAGTGCTAAAACACCTGCCTGAACTTCAAAATGTCCCTACAAAGAAAGATGCAAATTTGGCAGAACATGGGTATGTGAAGAACCTTCCACCAATTACCTGGCATGATGTTATTGTAACAGATCAACCTAAAAACCCCAAATCCACAAAGCCAATAATGTTTGCAGAGATTTGATGGCTTAAGAACACGAATAGGGATTTCCTTCAATAGGGGGTGGAAGTCAGGGTTGCTCATAACAATAGTTACAAGCAAGCATGTGACAGCTAACAGAGGTGCACACACACTTCCCTCGACAAACCACAGATTGCACCGTAAAACACTGCAGTTGGCGTAGCGTTGGAAATAAGCCAGTGCAACCAGGATGATGATACGCTTCCCGCATTGTCATCTGACTTGATAGGCACTGTTCGAACACAATTTGTGAGTAATTTTAGTTTGCTACAGAGACCACCAGAGGGTAAGAATCTCATTTACATTCAGCGGTCTGAAAGGTCGCAGCAATGATGGTACTGCAGATTACTTGCAGATATGACAGCAGCATCAATTGTTTGAGACTATAATATCAAGTGTTTGTGTGTGTCTCTGTATATAAGAATATATGTATAGTTCTGTGAGAAGGAAACTAAATAACTTTCTGCACTAAAACTGGGAAACAACTGGATTATTTCCAAAAGTTGTCATTAAGATGACTTCTTCTATGACTAGGGAAGCACAACAACTCTGAGTGGGAATGAGTTTAAGATAGTACTGTACCATGAATGTACCAGTTCACAATGGAAGGAGGAAGGTATGTAGTACTAACATACTGGAGTCCTACCTGAAAGGCAGCAGCCAGCCATACCCAGAAGACAAGCTCTTTGGTTGGTTATAATCCCTGTGTGACCCAAGCTGCGGGAATTCCTATGTGAGAATGTCAGTTTGACTCATCAGTAGATTGTCTTGCATGCAGTTAAAGTCCTGGACCATATTCTTCTCACCCTTTAACATCTCCAGTCACTCTAAAAGTCTGAAGGATGCTGAGCACTTTAATTAACTCCCTGTGAATCTTCTCAGAAAACACTACAGTTGAGAAGATTATCAACTGCATGGGATTTCTGAGGCTGAGTCTTGGAAGTCCTTGGGTAATTATGAGACATTTCCAATAGGCAGCAGATATTTATCCGTCTTTCTGAGCTGGCCCTCTTGATTTCCATCACTAACATAGATCTTTTTAAAGGCCTGCAAATGGACAACTTAGCTGGCAGTGCTGTAGTGTAATAAGCCAGGAAAGGGAATACACATGAAAAAGAACAGCCAAACAGTGCTCAGAGCAACTGGGAAGGTATTTAGAGCTCAGTGCAGAAAAACCTCTGAAGCCATTTTTCCTGTGTATGGCTGCAGTAAAAGAAAAAGCAACAGAGACACAGAGATGCATCAGCAAAGGGCTGCAATACAAATCATAGGAAGTGAGATGATTTCTCTAATAACTACTTCACAACTGGAATTCTGTCCACAGTTTTAAGCATCACACAGGTAAGTTAGTTTTACTGTAGAGGGGATGCAACATTAAAAACCTTGAAGTATCTTGGTTACTTAGAGATTTGTTGCCAAGACAGGCCAATGTGACTGAATTTATTCTTGGCTAGAAAGAGGTAACTTTGCAATGACTGGACAGAAATGTTTTATTTCATATTAGCAACATTTTAAATACAGCACAGAGATGTGGGAGAAGGGGAGAACCTGTTCATTACCAGTTTAAATAAAAAACAAACAAAACTGTGGGCATCATTTCACATTTGGAAATAAAAAGCCAGTATCTGCTATCAGTGACAGCTATAAAACCCTCATTGACTTCAATGAAAGCTGCAAGTGTGCATCTAATTAAGGAATCTGGATCACAAAATGTTAAGAAAAATCACTTTACTTAGAGTAATGAATTTGCCATATTACGCTGCCAAGTAATATTATTGCCACAAAGTCTCAATGAGTTTATAAAACAGATTGATATTTTTATTAGTAGAGAGTAGATTGAAAGAGAGCAAAAAAACAAAATGAGGATAAAAAAGGTAAAAGAAAGCAGGCTTACTGGGCCAAATGGCTTTTTCATGTCCATAAATTGCTAAGTGTATTTCTAATTAATTTCCCAATTCAAACAGCCAGAAATAAAGAACAGAGGCTTTTGAGTGTGCTGTGAACTCAGGAAAGACTCTGTAGACTTGGACAAATAATAGTATAAAATGGTTTATGAAACCAGAGGGTTTATGGTCTATAAATAACTTCCATGTATTTTTATTCCTTACACGTACAATATTACTGAGGACTGGATGATAGCTTTTCACTGCTGCCTGGTTGACTTCTTCCACATACACACCCAAGGTAATGATGATATTGATCCTGAAGAGACATTTTTTGAGATAGATAAAAAAGCCACACAACTGAACTAATAGAAAGGGCCTAGCAACTTAGTGGTAAAGCTGTGGTCCTTTCAGTGAATAGCAATTGGCTATACAGTTTAAAACTTACATCCTAATATCTTCAGAGGTCTGGGATGAAGGGGAAAAAAAAAAAGAAAAAAGAGTAAGATGTCTAAAATATGACTGAGGGCAGTTAGTACCTTTAACAGCCCTTTAGATAGCTACCATGTAAATTTTTAGGCATCCAAATATTATTCAAATCCAAAAATATATAAGACACATATGATACATGTATTTGTCAGTGTAAACATGAGACTTACTGAGAAAATGCTTCTGATCTTTAGGACTTACAGCATGGTCTTTTTTGGCTAAATGTGCAATTCAAAACGTGCCTAATTCCTAAAATCCATATATGTGACACTGCCTGGGTTTCCATGACTACTGCTCTGAAAACCATATTAATTATTCAAGAGGTCCATGCCATTCTCCCTGTGTTCCATAAGGAATGCTGGGAAGCACTGTCTGCCTTCATAGAGCAATACAGATATTTAAAAGGACTGCACCACTGGCTCTAAATATCACAGATATTTTCTTACAGCACTATGACATCTGCATGATAAATATTATTTAAAGACTCTAATAGACTGAGGGGAGGAAACTAAAACCAAAAAACAAACCCACACATGAAACACCAACCCCAAACCAGAAAAACTCTCCTTTTTTTTTTTTTTTCTTCTATATTTCAACAGTCTTCAAAAAGGTGCTTTAATTCTAGTCTCTGTTTATCATCCCGATATAATCCTATTTTAAACAAAGTCAACTAGCTTGCATGCAGTAGGGATTAATCTCCTGTTTTTTTCTAGAGGATATAGTTTCAAATTGTGAAACTTACATTCAATCAAATTTCTCACATCAGCTGTGACTAAGCAGCTGTTTGCCATATCTGTTGATCTCTGTATGTTTTAATAACCATAATTAGTGCAAGGAACATTCTTTACAGATAACGTTATCAAAACACACTGTAACAAAGTAAGGAATGCCAGTGTGCAAGCAGTACATACCACCACCAGTGACTTGTCACAGCTAAACCATCGGTGCCAATCACACGAGAGCAGCACGGGTGCATTACGGGGCCAATTACTCAAAGGCGGAGAAGGAAGGGGAGTGGGCCAGATCCTCTTCTCAGTGGAACCAAGACAATAGAGTTACCCCAGATTTATACCTGTGTGACTGAAAGCATAATCCAGCCCAGCATCAATCTTCCTGACACAGAGTCGCTTGGGATCTCAGATTGGCATATATGTAATACTCAGGCAGCCCTTATGGAAAAAGTCCATAGAATGTAAGAGAAAACGATAGCTTTCTACTGAATTTTGTAAGTCAACCCACAATATAAAATACCAGTGCTGAGATATATTCTAGATCTCAATTAAACACTCTATATTCCTTCCATATTTTAGCTGCAAAAATAATATTCTCTATTAATGTCTATAAGTTTAGGGGATATTTTTCTGTTAAAAAATCTAATTTTTCTTTCCAGAACCTCCAAGTTGCAGCCCTATTACACTCTCCAGTAACATCTACAGCATATCAGAACATGCTGCTGACCTTTTACCTAAAGTGAGGATTTAAATGCAGTTGGTAAGGTGAATCTGAATTTCCCCAAAAGCACCGATACAGCCTTCTTTTAGTCCTGTCACCACATAAAAAAAGTCAAGTGAACAACAGGGAAAACCGAGCGCCTGATTCAAAGCCTATCGAAGTCAGAATACCATGAACAGATCCCAGACTGCCACTCTCTGAGCACAATCAAATACACAATGGTAAACAAACCAAGAAGTACAGAAATATTTTTAAGCCTCAGAATCATGGGAACACACACCGTGCCTGTGCACACCTCTCCCAGTGAACTATCTTCTTTACCACACTGCTCACACTCATATTTCACAAGCTGGTCTGCATCCTGATGCGGGTCACAGTGTAGCGGCAGTGCAGAAGCAGGACCCAGGATGGAGATGGCAGTTTTGTCTGATAATCTCCCATATCCTGTATCACCTACTTACCCTGTCTCAACATCAGCCTCTTCTCCTAATGTTTGCTGGATGAAAATCTTTCCCCCTCTATGTACAGCGCCTAGCACAATCTCCATCAGTTTAGTTGGAACGTGAAGACATTTTTATCATACAGCTAATATACTGTATATATTAGTATTGTTATTATTGTATATATACAACAATAATTGTTGTATATTGCATATATACAACAATAACTTCTAGTTCCCTATTTCCTCCTTTTGTTTGTAAATTTTTTTTTTATCTTCCTCCCAAACACTTCTCACTAACAGGGCACCATCATTACTATTATTTTTTTACTATTCAGATTGCAGCTCTAGTGCCCACAGTGCGTATTCTTTATTACTCCCAAGTTCTCGCTTGCCATACAAAGTGCTCCATCCAAATAAGATAAAACATAATTTCCTCAAGAGCAAGGTGTGAACTGAGCATACTTAATTGTGCAGTTATATCAACTGTATAATGTTGCAATAAAATTCCAAAACAATGTGATTAAAAATTATACCAAATGAGGATACCAAGGTGCCATAGCCAGTCAAAGCGCATTTATCCAATCTAAATTATATGCTAAGCAAATAAAATAAACATGCAATTTGCTAATTAAAGTGCACTCTCATGTATCCTGTAACCACCATAAATTATACAGCAACATTTAATTTTTTGACTGTTTAGCAAGGTTTATGACTGCTTTACTAAATTAAACACAGAATGAAGGGGGCAAATTAGTAGGAAAGCACTGCTTTTCTTTCCCATTTCCTTTTAGATTTATTTTTTCCATAGTTGTTTTGTTTTTTAATAATCACACCTTCTTATAACAGTATCGTAATTTTACTGTGGCTCTTCTCCACTTTTACTTCCAAAGCGTATGTTCTACCCAATTTAATGACAGCTATTTGCTTTTGTAAATTTTCTCCAGTAGGGAAGTCAGAGCGTTTTGTTTATCTTATCTGAATAATCCTTTAACAAAAATTCTAAGCTTAAAATCCCCATATTTGGTCAATAACAAGAATGGTGGGGTTTTTCCCCCTCAAATAAGATGAAGATTTTCAGTCTTTTCATTTCACCCAAACCAGACTGCCCAAACCACAAATGGGAGCTGACTGGGTTCTAGTCGAAGCTGTGAGCTTTCCATCATCTGGACTGAACGGCGAAGGCCTTCCTGGATTATTCCACTCGAGGGGAACTGTGAACAGTTGGGGTTTGTTTTCTCTTAAAATATAAGAAAAGTCTCAGACTCTCCGTTTGCCTGGCAAAGAGGTCAGCTGTGTTTTAAGACTTCTCAGTAACAATGTTTTATCCCAGAATGGTCAGGTAAAGAGAAGGGAGGGTGGAAACCACTGTTCAACCCCTTACTCTACTCAATTGCTTTGCAGCTTCTCTGAAAGGTACAACAGGATTAGTTATGAGATCTGACTCTTATCCCAGTTTCTCCTTTCCCCATTTTCCATCTCTCTTCTTCCCTTTGCACTTGAATGAAAGGCAAAATGCCAATAATTTAATAGAGTATGGAAGCAAAGTGATTTATTTTCATATTCATGGCCAATACCCAAAGATTAACATTCCTCAGAATTGTCCATCTATCTGAACTTTAGAGACCGTCTATGACTAACGTGTTCTTGTGAGTTAAAATGAGAGCATCAGACCACAGGACAACCTTTGTAGTTGGCCAATGTTATCTCTAACAATAAAACAGAAATTAATGTTCAGTGGTATTAGCATTGGAGCTGAACATTAATTTCTGTACCCAACAGTTACCTGCAAATTCCCCCAACCGCTGCATGCCACTGGCACACTAAACCCTCTATAAATGTGGAGTTAATCACAGACTATTTAGCCTTCCTGGGAAGCAGTGCTGCTGAGACAGTTTGGCAGATTCTGACGCATTCTGCATTCTAAAGAAATGCAAATCCAAACCAACACACAACTGCCAAGACAATGCAAGAGTTTTATGCAACTGTAAAGATGATTAAGGGCAAGAAAACCTTCCAGCTGAAGCCCGGGATCACCCCAGGAAGCCCCAAATGGGTTTTCAGCAGAGTACAGAAGCTGCTGCAGTCACAACCTTCTTACAGAGGTCAAAATGTTTTGCTAAAAATGTACATTAACATCCTAACGTAAATTCATCCAAATATTAGACTCTTTGCAGAGCTGATCTTTCTAGAATATCCTAGAAATTAATGCATATACTAGAAGAAATTTGTCAGCAGATACTCTGCACAGAGTGGGGCTTCCTACAACAAAGCAACTGAGGAACACTTTCACCAAACCTTTTAGTTGGACTTTAGACTAAAAATGTTGTTTCATACACGTCTTCCTTTCACAGCAACTGAGATGAGTATATTTGTACTATGTTGGTTATGGATGTCTTTTTAATTGGTAATACTTTGCTGGGAACAGTGAGTTAGCTGCTCAATTTACAGTTTTGCTGCAAGACCTCTTCCCTTAGAAATACTCCTAAATTCCTGTCTTCAGTGAAAACTGCCTCTCACTAGAACAAGGAAATAGTTTTGCTATCTAATCTGCCTCCTGAAACATTGCCTAAAGACAGCTGCTGCTTCATTGGTAATTTATTTTTTAGAAAATGGGGGGGGAAATGCATTTCTTTTTGTCTTTCAGACCATCCTTTTTCTAATTTTTCCTGCAGACTGGCATTTAATATTATTGCTTCCACAATGAACAGAAAGCATTAGATTCTCTTGAAAAAGAAAAAAAGTTGTGATTTTTTTTTTAAAAGCAATTTCTTCTTCTTACACATGTACAGAGATACGTTAGCTAGAAAATATCTATTATGCCTTGCCCATGGCAGGGTGTGACACCATCTCTCAAACCTCTGCTTATGCCATATGATGTAAAATAATTTTAAGTACTAGACAGAAACAGTCCCTGCAACCCTGCAGGTTTACAGATGAATCATATTTTCTGCTCTCTGAATTAAGTCCCCATCTGCTTTGATTTTGGGGATTGGAAACAGACCTTGGACTAAGAAAGTTGATGCCAACAGCTTGTGAAGCCAGTGCCCATCAAAAAGATGTGGTGGTTTTAAACTGAATGGCCCGTGTCAGTAAGTACTGTTAGGCTAAACACTCCAGTGCAGAAACTCGATGTGCTAATTGAGAGGAAACAGCAGATGCATAATTCAGGGGTTATAAAATGGATTTACTTAGCATAGGTGAGGTTCTAGACTCAGTAGTATTTGGTCCAGCGGTTTATCAAACTTAGCACACTTACATATGACCTTCTTCAATCCCTCCTCCCCTCCTGCCTGGCTGAGAAAAATCAATAGTGCTTTGTTGTAGGGTTATGAGAAATTCCAGAAGTGCAAGATAAGCTACTCTCTCGTTCAACCCTAATAGCCAATGGAGCTCAAGGGAACTCACAATTACCAGGGCTATAGCTCACTACATCTGTGTTGTTATGACTTATGGATATTTTAATGCTGGGAAAAAAAATAGTTGCCATCATTTCCAAATTTCTTTCTGCAAGACACTTACATATCATGTTCTGGGAAGCCTTCCTATGAGGCCTGAACTCTGTGAAAAATGGAATTAGAAAGTCCCCCACCTTCTCCTCCTCCCAACTTGTAACAGCAAACTTATTTTTGAAGTAAAAAACAGTGGCAAGAAAGTATCTTTTAATTCACAAATTATTTAGAAGAGCTCATTTTATAGGAAAAAAGATAACTAAGTTACAATGCAATTCAAGCACCTTGTTTGTAGAGTGGGATTCTTCTCTGTTTTACCATTGTAAAACACCACAGGACTGAATTGTATTACATCAGATTTCTATGACAAAAAGGAGACCGCAGCCCTGCCTGTTGACCTCTGCGGGATTTTTGCCTAAGTGATTATTGCAAGATAAAGCCTTTTGACATAAAGAGGAATGAAACTGAATTTTAAAAGAAAAACGTGTAACAGAAAACGCAAGGCAATTATCTGATTACTAATAGGAAGAGGTACAGAGCCACGACGTATAATGTTCAAGGGATTATCCAGCTTTGAACAATGCTTGCTTAACAGCTGCTGCCGAACTGTGGTTTGTGTACTTGGCAGAGAGTTTCATTAATGATAATCTACAGTGTTTACAGCCCATAGGCCTCTAAATATGTTAAGAACCTTTTTTATTTGTATTTTATAATCCTTTTCCCTTATGTTTTATGTTTTTCTTGATATTTTTGAGATCTGAGGAGGTTTATGTTTCAAAATGATTCATTCTGCTCTGACAACTGCAGAGCAAGATTGCAGTAAATGTTCCCTTGTTATCAAGACTATGTATTTATAAACAGAAAGGAAAACCATCTAAATTCATACCAGGGTTTGGATCACCACCAGCTAATACATTCAGATGCCAATATACAGTGCTCCATTGTTTACATGCGAAAGTAAATGTCAAACAGAGGTGTCTTTGCCAGTTACTAGATATTCCTCAGTCACTTCTTGGATGTGTCAGGTTGCAGTAAATTGAAACTGCCTTATTTTTGACATTGCATTTGACCTGAACTTCATTACAGAGGAATCCTGCAATTATTTTAAAGGTATAGTATTGATTAAGACTTAAGATTTGCTTTAGAATTTGGTTTTCAAATGTTTCCCTGATCTGTTCTTTATGGTAACACTTGGGTAATACTAGCAAAACAGGACATAATTAAGAATATAATTCTGTTGTGGAGGGGATTATGTATTATGTAGTATACTAGGAAGAAGATCATGATTCAAAAGCCAAGTCAATGAGTCCTGGCTGTAATCGTTTTGACACACAGTATTTCAGTGGCCATGATTCTGTCATGATAAAACCAAAGGAGATTATTGCTTCAAAGCAATTAGCATAGTTAATTTTGACACAAGACAGCACACTTCTCCTGCAGTATTTTCCCCCTCTTTTATCCTTTCCCCCTTTTTAACATCTGATTCATGCAAGTTCCTGTTGTGGCTGGTTTCCCGTCTCAGTGATGCTCAGCTGCCGGGAGCCCCCCTGCCAGGCTGCACTCCCTGGGGGACGTGGCAGTGCAAAGAGCTCCCTTCACCCACAGCAGCACGAACCAGAAACTCTCTGCGATGTGTTATCCTTATTCCAGCTGGTATCACAGGGGCAGGAAGACCACAGCCCAAGCCTCTAGAGGTTTGGGTTTTTTTGGTGTTCGTGGTTTTTGTTTTGTTTTTTTTTACACTGGCCCTCCAGTGCACTGAGCTGCTGAGCCAGTCTCACTAAAATGTACACTTGAAAGAAATCCTCTCCCCTCCTGATCACTATTCGTTTCTATAGAAACAAGAAGGAATCTCTGTTCTTCTCTAATTTTTTCCCCCTAATGCTTTTTGCAGTACTGTATGAAACCAATTTAAAAAAAAAAAAATATATATATATATATTTAGACTCCATGGCCCTCCATTTATAACCTCAATCATCCAATTAAAGAACAATAGATTAGATAAAATTTAAACCCCATGCCCATTTTTTAAGCAACTCAATCCTATGCATTAACTATCTGTGGTCAATCCATCTCTCCTGGGTCATTTTATGACTCAAGCATTTCAAAGTAAATACTTTAAAACAACGGTACATCACAAGAGTTAAAAGGGGTCAAGAGGATATTTACTTAACCACTAGTTGACTTTTTAACTTAGAAATATTTCAGCAGTTACTGTATTTAAATGAAATCCATCTCCTCAGCATCCCCATAAATTACTCTAAAACTCCAGGGTTCCCATCCATGTTGTGAGTCACCACCCCAAAGCCTACAACTTCTTATTATTTAGATAACTGTGATGTTTGCTTGCTTTGTTATTGTGCCCTTCTCCAGAGACTGCATTTGCACAGGAATTGCTAAGACTTGTAAATATTGTATCTGCCTTGTTGTAATCACTAGGCAAATATACTTGCACTCAGTCATACAAAAACCTAAGAGCTGATGAGCCATGAAAAATTTCTCTAACAGAGGTCTGACTTTAAAAAAATGGGAGAAGAAAATCTTTACAACAAATAAACTAACAGAGGCTACACTAGCCAGAAGTGAAAGCAGTAATACAAAGATGTTATTTGGGATCTACCGTTCTCCTATCAGACAAAAAGGAAGCAATAATCATTATTCACACCATGATGATGCCACATAATGCTTTTTTATAAAAGCAATAATGGGCACTCATTTTCAGTGCACATAAATAACTTTATTTTATAGTCAACTCATATTTACTTACATGTTTACTTGGAAAGTTTAATATTCATGCACACACAAATCACTTACTGTAGGTAGTGAGCTGGACTAAACAGAATAGAGGTTGATTATATTAGGCGATTGCAGATGGGACCAAATTGATTCCTGATGTCGTTCTAACAGTGACACGCAGGACAGCTTCTGTCCAGCGAGTCTGAAGCGAGCACGCAGTACACATACTGGTTTGGCTACGACCGCTACTGCACCAGCACTGGCTGCTTATCAGCAAAGATGACAATGGGGGAGCTGCAATCTGTGAAGTGTTATTTGTTTTCTAATCCTGTGATAGCTTTGCTGTATTTCTGCTTTAAATGAATTAAAATCCTTCTGCAGGTGCTAAGAATATTATGAGAATTATAAACCAGACAAAGTGCTGTGTCAGATTCATCCCTCCTTAAACCGTAAGTCAGCAAACAATTCTTGTCCCACTACAGATGCTGTTATGACTTTCATCATCATCTTAATGTGCCAGACTGAAGTCACCTCAAAGCCCTTGGTGGGTCTGGTTAAGGCTTTTACTCAAAAAGATTTTTTTTTTTTTTTTCTCAAAAAGAGAAGAAAAATTAAAGAAGCACTTTTATTGTATTGTTTCTTTCAATAAATAACTTGTCTCATATTTTTTAATCTTTTTTCTTGTTAGATTCAAGATGGTATCTCCAAATGCAAAACTTCTAATTCAATGTAGCAGAACTGAACAGAGAAACATGTCAATGTTATGCTGCAAAAAAGCGAGTCCCATCATAGAAACAGCTGTTCGGTATTAATTGTTTTACTTTGCCAGAGATAACTTGTCCCATAACTAACATATTTTCAACTTCTTAGAAAAATAATTACCAAGTGTTTGCTCCATGGACATTAATCACACTAGAAGTCACCAATTTCCAGAGGTTTTGTTCCATTTTACCACAGAAAAATATTGTGTGTTTACAAAAAACTATTTTCAGTGTCAAATTTCATTCTGCTTTGGAACGTTCAGACATTACGGGGTGGGGGTGGAAGCCAAGCCAAAAACCAAACAAACAAAAAACCCAACAGTCCCAGCACAGACTGGCACTCCTCAAAGGCTAACATGAGAAAAGATGTATATGACTGGATTGCTTATTCCGCCACTCAGCAGTCAATCAATGATGCACTGATATTAACAAGGATGGGAATATTGAATGTCTGGTGACCTGCCAAAAACTTGTATGGCACCTACTATGCATTTTCTCTTTCTCTCTCTCTCTCCAGGGAGAAAGAGCTCTGTACAGCTTTATGCACAGAAACCTGTTTTAAGGAATATGCTGGTCAAAGGCAGGGACTAGAAATTTCACGTTGAGAACCAGGAGAAAAATGTGCACCACAGCTAACTTTTACTGTCATTTAATACACGCCAAGCTGAAAGTCAACAGATGCATGGTATAGAAGAGTGCAAGACTTTATTAACTAATTGTTAGTTCAGAAAAGCTCTGTGAAAGTAGGAAATCTTTCTCTGCTGACATTAGACTATACTGAGGTGTACTCATCCAAAATATGGCAGTGGGGGAAGAAAAGCCACCTTATTGAAGTTACACAACTTCTGGAAGGGAAAAAAGAAAACAAAACCCCAAACCCCTTACAAGCAGATACTCTTTCTTTTGCTAACAGCAGAACGTGCCTGCATTCTTTACCTTATTCCCAGTTTATCCTACATAAAACTCCAGGTCCCACTTGTGTGTGGCCATCTCCAGCTCTCCTGAACACAGTTAACTGAACCCACTGCCTATTTGCTGTGGCTGCTATTACGAGATTATGTAGCAAAACAAGAATATCCAGTTGTTGGTCATTGATTTATCTATAAAACAGTAGCTGTAAAAATGATAGAAGAGGTTCTGTACTAGACAGTCTTGTGAAACAGTTTATTACTTAAGCATTAATGACCCGTTTAGAGGTCTTTACTGGTCAGGTAATGACCGGCTAAAGGAGTTAAGGGCCCGAGGCAAAGTACTCTAATAAAACCCTGCATACAGCATGTGTTTGGTTCCTCCGAATTCTATTAGGAAAGAGAAGCGTAAAGGGTAATGAAAGACACGTCCAAGAGGCACTCATATCGGCCCTCTCATTTTATATTTGGCATAACACACATGGCCTTATTCCAGCAGCACAAATCATTCCTTGTTTACACTACCACCTATCACGGAGAAGAGCAGTAACTACAGCCGAAAATGGCCAGTCATGATGTTAAGGACCCTGTTGCTTTGGGCAAATAAACTTCCCTCCAACTGAAGGAACAGGTCCTACTATTTGAACACCCAATATCCTTTGCACCTACAGAGAACACATGCTTGAAAGAAAAAGAAGGAAGCCAATACGCTGCCAGGCATCTCTGCCAGTCCTGCCAGTCCTATATTCTACTCTAGTAGTATTAAGGGTGGAGGGACTGTTTTCTGTATTCCTATGCAATTCTACTTGGATATGAACGTCCACTTGCTTTTTACTGCTTGCATTATGAGGAAAGGCATATTAAAACAGGAGTTTAATATTGATATCTTCACTCTAAGACTGAGACAGAACAGCTGCATATATATACTTGCCAGTAAATTAGAAGCCAAGGGTTGGAACAGTACCCAGGGCCTCACTCTTGGCTTCAGAGGCAGGTAAAACACTCAGGCCCACATAACCACATCTCACTATTACAGCCCCACAGCATCATTGATTCTGGTCCTGATTTATGGCATCATTTGTTCTTGATAAGAGCCACTTGCCAGCAGTACTCAGAAAAAAAGTAAAATACAATCTAAGGGTGTAAATTAGAAAGAAGAGAGGATAAGAGACTAAGAACTGCTAGAAAAATGTGCAGAGATTCCTGTATTTGCAGGATGAGATGTTCTAGGTACAAGCATGTTTATTTGCTCAGTATTTATTACTGTCTCATCAACAGTAAAATGAGAATAAAGAGCATTCTGATGACTTAGTCAAAAAGTTACTTAATTGCACTGTCGCTTCTATGACTATAGCATATTTTGAATGTTTATTTTAAAAACCACTCTGTAGTGTTTACATGACTAATTATAATAGTTCCTTTAGAGTACTTCCATTTTTTTGTGTAAACAGCCTTTTAAGTCACGATCAAGGCTTATTGCAGACCTTAACAATCCTTCAGAGCCATTGCAGCTAATCACATAAATACAAATTAAGCCAAATTTTAAGTTTAACTCATGTCCTGAGTTGAAAAATGGTGGCTTCACGCTTACACCTTCCAATTTTCAAGGTCAAATATCCCAGTGCTGTATTTCAGACCATCTGAAATGACCACACCACAGTCTAGGCATTTACTGAAACTAACTTCTCCATCAAAAGTGAGCAAAGCAGAAAACATACACAATATTAAATACACACAATTATTTCTACAGCTATACACTTTGAAAGGCTAAGGATATGAAAATAAAATCCAGGCCCTAACTAAAAGTTGATTCTGTGCATGCAGTACAAAGCCTGAATTCAAATCAGAAGATTTATTCATTTTTTAGAGCCAAATTATAAACTTTTGCAACACAGGGTTAACAGCAAAAGTGCTGACACAACAGTAAGTATATAGTGGCGCCTGCAAGCAGCGCTATAATTAATCCAAGTATACTGTCATTACACTAAACGCTGCTACTGCCGGATCATTCCAAATCATGAGGTGCTTCCTCTCTTCCTCAGATAGCATGCAGTTTATTTCCAATCATGTACGTTACCAGTCGTGGCATGATTTGCTAAAGGAACATCAGGTCTTGAAGCAATAGCTTAATCAGATCAAAATTTCCTTCTGTAAAACAAATCTTTGGCTTTTGGAGAATTAGTAACATCTAATGCCTTAGGATAGAGATGTGAAACTGTGAGCTGAAATATGCACTGCTGGAGACCATACTCAGCCTCCTTGCTTACAGCCATTTACAAGTACATCTATCTAACCTCCTACCTACACACCTACACTTTATATGGTCATAAACCACCAATGCAATATCTAAATTATACCCTGAAAACTCCAGGTTTGAAATGGGCTGTATGAAAATTCGCCTCATGTGGTTTATTCATTTCTGCAAGAATAGAAGGCTCTGATTCCTTTTGGATGGAACTCATTTAAACAAAGCCCAACAGCAAACACCCATAAATTAAACCATTATTGGTATTTATGCAAAGAGATACACGTAAACTAAGTGAATTCTGTGTAAAAGGCTTAAAAAAATGAAAGAAGGAGCATCTTGCATATAAAACACTAACTGCATTTACAAAATTATTAAGTACCTTGCGAATTAATACTTAGAAATACATATTACAAGGGAAGAAAACATTGTATCCTATCTGGAAACCTGTTTATTCATATGCATTTAAGATTTTTCCCCCTAATGCCTCCCACAGCCACTGAAGTCATAATGCCTTAATAAACTAAAAAAATATGGGAACAGAATTAATTGAAGTATTTCACTATATCTATCTGAAGCTGGTAATTTATAATGGACAGACATATATCCAGAATATCTTCACTTTACTTCAACATAAGCTATATTTGAAGGTACTTTGATTATGTTTACAGAATTAAAAAATATATACCAGAATTACTCGTTCTTTACTCTTGATATGCAGGTCATTGATTAATCAGAATTCTACAACAGGATTTCTATAATAGCAACATTCACACTGAATTGGAATGCTATATTATTGTAGATCACTTTGTAAAACTGTTAGACTCTTGAGTTTAGTGCTGGGTAAGTTTATATACAGAAACTCAAAAAATACACAGTAAAAGTCAATGGCAAGATTAGAAGCTATGGCCACCAGGCTAGCACAGACCACTGAGTTATTCAACATGGTCACCCTTTGCAAACAGCAGAGCTGCAACAGTGAGAAATAGATAAAACATCTTCAGAACAACATGTGTTTAAAAGACACCAACACCATCAAGCAGATGCAGCATAATCATTCACACTAAGGCTATTGTGGTGCAAAGTTATGTTTTCCACCAACAAATGTATTTCATCTAGTAAACAAAGAGTACCACAGTACACATCCATACACATATACGCTTAGAGAAGCCACAAGACATGCCTGATGACTACTGTGTATTTCAAGAGTGAATAATGATTACTGACACATGGTCCTAGCCTATAGTGCATCAAAACCTAAAGTAATATTAACAAAGTAATCATACTTATTCTTTCCTATCTACACATGGCAGTCTACAAACACTTTAATTTAGCAGTAATTCTGCTCCTCTCCTTGTGTTGGCAGTAGCATTCATACAAGTGCACAGGCAAATAGACCAGGAAATTAATCTGACTGCAAATTAATTTCCTTCCCTCCCTCCCATAACCACAATACCCTCACTCTCCCCCCCCCCCCAAAAAAAAAAAAACCACAAAAAACCCCCAAACCCCACAACACACAAAGAGAATGCTTTCATCAGGATCACGTGCTTGAACTGATTCACAACATGACATCCTAAAAGCCAGTACCAGCACAGACAGAACAAATGCAGAGCTGAGGCAAACCTGGAAGGACAGCATTTGTCCTGGCAGCCTGTGTATGGGTCAGATTTAAAGAGAATGAAGAAACACACCGACAATTGACAGTGTCCTGTCTCAGGATCTTTTACAGATGCTTAAAAAAATCCCAGGTTCATTATCGTCTTTGTCTTTTCAAGCTTTCCAACCCTCACCTTTTGAAAGCCAAACTATCCCTGGCTCAGACGACCACATATAAAACATATCGCTGTAGCAACAACATGACCATGTCCTCTGTGCCAGGCAGCAGTAGCACATCGGGCTATTACTGTACAACTGGAATGGCCACACTATGCCAGCTCTGCTATAGCCTGTAGCCATACCTGTACTAGGGAAAATTGACTTAAACAACAGCCACAAAACACGCTCATGGAGTTCGCCAGTTTCCTTGGTGGGATAATTCCCTGAAGTAGAGAGACTGCCAGAAAGATGCTGAGGAAAAACATCTGAGGCCAATGTCCTAAAACATTCAGAAAGAGGTGACCAAGGGTGCACTGTCCCCTGTTGACCGAAGAAAGACGTCAGCACTAAGGGACAAGGCAGTTAAATTGTGTAGCAGGTGCCATCACTAGCCACACCTGGCTAACCCTCCACATCATCATGTCACAAGTATGCCTGAGAGCACAGATAAGTGCAGCAGGTTTTGGGAGCCAGAGACAGGTTCTCAGTTACTGCCTCCACATCTACTTAATCCACCTTCACATTTTTCACATCCTTTCCTCAGCAGCATGAAAGATCTGCTAAAACCAAAAGCAGTAAATTACACTGGAAAGCAACTCGTGCTTCAGACACAAAGCACCCCACCATGGTGTGGAAGTCCCGGTCACATAGGTCTTGCTGAACCTCACAGGCAATGCGTACACCCCCACGTTACAACAGCAGCTCACATCTGTCTGCCCAGAGTAGTAGTAGTGATCATGGTTATTTTGTCCAATTCCTACCTGCTAGAAAATATATAAACACTTCAGATCAAAGACTCAACCAACCTCCTTCAGGTAAATCCCAGGCCACAAGACTACAGAATCAGACTTACTTGTGGTGCTGTGACTGCTGCATTTTCAGTTGTGTTGTAGCTCATCTTCAGGTGGATGCAGAGGCCGGTTTCTCCGGGATACCCTCTCCCAGGTGAGGGCAGCAGGCTCTGTCACCTCAGGGTGCTGAGAGCCCCAAAGCCACGCTTTCTCTTGTCACCAGGTCATTACAGAAAAGCCACAAAGTACTATTAATGCAGAAACATTCTGTTGAGGGTTTTGCTAGTTTTAAGGAAACAAGATGGGCTCAGATATCTCGCATCAGAAGGCTGTAGGCATCAGATCATTAGTGGGCAGATATAACCCTGAGTCAGAGCCTTATGCCAGCCCTAAAAGGCAGGAGCTCAGACATCACTGTGGATCTTGCATTTGCTAGTGGCTAAATCTACTGATTAGTCAGCACTGAGAGCTGCTGAATCACTCTCCAAAGGCACCTATCTCCCTGCTTACATCAGCTAGGCAGCCACCACACTTCACTTAAATAGTCCGGGCTGTCCATCTGCGGCCAGTGCACCTTTACAAAGCCTGCACAATGCCTAAACAATGGTACACGAGTCTGATCTCTGACCTGCCACGATAATCCTTGCTAATAAAATAATAATACTGACATGCATAAAAATATGATGCATATGATTTTGTATTAGTTGTTCATGCAATTTTTCTGCTAAAATAATTTGAAATGTAATGCAGTATTTATCCTCTGTCTTAACAATCATTAATATATTTAAACATCTTTTAAAGCTCTTTTCAATTCAGATTCTATCTCTCATTATTAATTGTTTGGGTATTAATTATTTTGGATTAAATGAATGTAGGCATTGATATTCATAGAAGACAAATGACATACTAAGCAGATGAGACAATTAGCATGAATTACTTCAATAAGCCCAAACTCCCCAAAATCTCTGCATCATTAAAAACTGCCTTTGATTAAAAAAAAAAAAAAAAGTCACACAATTAATATCGTATTTTATTATTGTGATTCTTTAACGTTTTTACTGACCGTGACAGACTTCACCTGGCTAAATCTGAATTCTGTCAACATTCATTGTAACAAAACCCAGTCTCAGAGATAAGGTGCTCTCCACGGGGGCCAAACAAAAGCAAATCAATATTTTCTAGCTAAAGGACAATCTCTGAGTCAAGATCTGTGTGAGGAAAATCTTTAGACAATTCTTAGAGGAAACTAACTACTTAGAAATACATAATAAGCAATTAAACTTATTGCTCCAGAATTTAACAGGAGTTTTAAAAACAGTGGCAATTCTTTTCTCAAACTAGTGAATGAAAATGTTAGCAGCACTTAAAATGACACATGCAAGAGAAAATATTGGTGAAATAAACAAAAAAAAACTAATAAAGTAAAACTTCTGCTCTTCAGTGACAAAACAGAACAAAAGGCATATTGGTGTACAGTGGCTTTGTCCACAACAGAATTTTGGTGTTGTTCTAATACCCACTTTGGGAGAAAATGGCTCTTAAGCCCTGTGTAAAGAATATCTTTGAAAATTTTTCTTCTTTTTATTTTCCTTTTTGTATCTGAAATCAATGAAACAATAATTAAGAATTGATCTTGGAATGCTTAATCCTGCACATTTGTGCATTTTTTTTAAAGTTGGGGTTTGCATTTTTTTTACTTCTGGGGAAACTTAAATATCATTGAACAAAATCCTCAGGACTTTTCTTACCAAACAGTGCGATTTATAACAGAGGCAAATTCTGCTCTCCTTATTTAGAGGAGTGCTCCTATCAAAGTCAACGACACAGCAGCATCCTTTAAGAGCAACAGAGCTTACCCTGTATCACCCACTGGAGTCAACAGGAGTGCCAAGAGGATGATAAAAAAGAGCCGCATTTCAGAAGTACTTTAACACCTAAGCAGAGACAAATTAGAAACACTTTGGGGAGGTGTGTATAAGTAAGGTTAATACAATTCCACGGAATGTTGCAGTTCAGATTGCCAATCTGTCCACTCACAGTGTGGCAAAAAGTCAATATATGTATTTCAAGAACTATCAGTAACTTCCCCAATAAATCCTGGTTGTACTACGAACACGGGAGTTTTCCAAAAAGATGCAGGTTGCATGAAACAAACAGAACCGTCTAGTACATCTGTACATGAAGACTGTGAGAAGGACTTCATCTGACCACGAGAGGGAGAATTGAATCATACACATTGTTTACTCACATATATTTCCATCTCAAACCAAGCTCACAAGGAGCACATTTCATAAGTTCAATATACTCAGGTGACCCACCCCACAGCAGTGAGATCCCTGCCTCCACATGCTTCAGGGAGGGGGGAAATAAAATCAAATCCCAGAACCCCTCTTTTATCAAGCGATGTTGAAGCACAGTCAGGAATGGTGGAGTCACCAGGGACATACCTATTGAAGACAAGCAGGGTCTGAGTTTTCATAAGGATCTTAAGAAAGACTCAGGAAAGCTGTAACTTAGACTTTTTTCAGGTTCAGCTGTGCTTTGTGTTTTTCACCTCAAAATAAGACACTGTTGTACATTCTTGAGGCTATCTATTTCTGTAGTCCCACTTCACACGTGCCACTGATGATCCGAAGTCTGTACGGGCGGCTTGTTAATTCTGATGTAAGCTTTTAGACACCGGTTTTAGCTCCTAACGCTCCTGCTAGCTTAGGTTTTGCCTACTAAAACGTCTCCTACTCCTCATACGGAAGATGGCTACAAGTGTGATCAGAATCCCTCAATAATTCAGAAGGTCCTGATGACAGTATTTTCCATTAAGAACGTGGGACACTGAAACCTGATCTTTCTCTCAAGTCTGCAGACCCAGAGTTCACCGATAACCCCTTCCAGGCCTGCTGCAAAGTTCATCTATTTTTTGGCCGCTGGGGAAGCTGCAGACTGAGGGATGTATGAGGCTGTTGTGAGAGGTTTATGTTTATTACATTTATTGCTGCTGATAGCAATAACTAGGAGCAGTCCCCGCTGTACAGGACTTTGCAGATCTGCAATAAGTTCTTATGTTCTGGTTGTGTTTCAGTGCTCGGAGAAGTGCAGAGTAATGGAAGTAAATAAATAAATTACAACATGTGGGTTTTTTCACCCAGCTTCAAAACACAGTCCTATTCCTCATTTTTCAGGATCAACCATTACTCATGCTCACTCCTGAGGATTGGCTTTATTTACAAAGGAACTCATTGCCATATGACATAAAGTCTATCTCAAAACCTTCCTATGTTATTTGTGACTGGAATAATCACAAACCATTTATGAGAAATTCGAGGCAGTATTAAGTATAGAGCATATTTTGGTTGTTGGTCAGAATGTCTGGACCTTTTACTGTACTCAAATATATTATGCTAATCTCTAGCCAGTGAAAGCAGATGGGAAGAAGGATCTGTTCAAGCAAAGAACATCACAGCAAACGTGACTGGGTCCCAAACCTTATTTGTCAGCAGACAGATCTGGAAACCCCACCCCAAACTAATAGTAGTTTCTTAACCTACTGATGTGTAATGAACTGCTACTGATCTCATCGTCAAAACAACAATACATTATTTACATCCTGCTGATTCTGAGGCATGCAGTTATTTTTCTCCCTTGGATTTTGAATTCCTTTTTCTTTTCAGAACACGGTTAAAATCTAATCCTACATATGGAAACTACTTACAAAAGCCAGCTTGTATCTAACACACAACAGCAATATGGGAACACCTGAGCCACACTTACTATGCCACTGCAGCTACAACAAAATTAGTCAGCTGACCTATCCAAGAAGGGAGTCAAAACAAGCTTTTCCGGCATGATAGCAAAAGCTTTGTTCAGAAATAGGTCTATTTAGATTATTTCATATCATAAAGTTATATATACGCTCAAACATAGGAGAGGGAATTTTGAAAACCAAAACACAGAAAACCAATTGCTGTTAAATTACTATGCCATGGCTGTACTGAACCTAGGAAACTACAGCTCACCAGCCCATTTTCCAAGTGTGTGGAGAAACCAGATGCAATTACATCCTCCAGTGTGACACTGCAAAGAAGCATCTTAAGAACATACAGACATACTGTACACATGTGGTAATATACATGCCATACACTGTGCATATATGTATACATATGCATCTATATCTCTCCTGTATTATCATATAGCATATAAACAACACCAGCACCTCCAAAAGCGTGTATGCGCATATATGCACAGCTATGTACAAGGTCTCCAAAGCCCAAGAACCCTGCCTGGCACACACTCAGGACTTGTTTATGGATGGTGTATCCCAGATAAATGTGCAGAATGAACAGTGGCAGAGCTGGTATGTCCCCAAAGCTACAGGGCAGGGCAGGGCAGCAGGGCTGGCACATCTTCCCTGTCCCTGCAGCAGGGCACGCAGGACAGGGCTGGATGGCACAACCACCGCTCCACTTCCCTGATCAAAGGGTTTGTTCATCCACAAAAGGGGAAAAGGTCCTGCCCTGAGAGACTGCCAGCACCAACGCAGCGGAATTAGTTTAGTTAGGTGGCTACTTTTTGGAAACTGAAAAATCTGCAAAGAAGTTTTAGTGAGTTTTGCAAGTCCTGTCAAAAGCAAAAGTTCTCAACCAACCAGCAAAGCCAGCCAGTGATTCCAGAAAATACCAACGCCAGCACTTCTGATAAGCAGGTTAACCTGTAATGCCTCAACTACTATCCTCCGGTGTCACTAACTGCTTCATCCTGAGTGTAATTGACTCCAGGGGAAAACAAAAGAGGGGATTTTGTTTTGTTTTGACAAATCCACTGCAAGGCACCACACTAAGGTGCCAAAGGCTACTTTGTATTTACAACACGATGATACACACAACTCAGAAGTTTCCTGACCTCAAGTACAAATACAACATGAAAGGTGATATATCAAACTGACACTATCACAGCTAGTAGAAAGAAAAAAGAAACAAAAAGAAAAAAAAAAAAAAAAAGAGAGAGAAGAAAAACACCTCAGATTTATACCAGGCTTGCCTGCCTAGCATAAATACTAACATCAAGCTATGCAGCCTTTGTTATATCACTGTTTAAAAGTTCTGTTTAAAACAGTCCAGAATCAAAGAGAAAGTCTTTCCAAATATAAAATTATAGGAAGAAGAGGAAGAAATCTGATGAACCTGGAAAGGAACTTTTAAGTTCACAAAAGCAACAGCACATCCAGGCCTCCATCACCTTCCCTACATCTTCGTGCCCCATCTTACCTCCAACCTGCAGGCTGGCAGCACCCCTCTATTTATTGTTCCTGTACCTTTTTCTCCACCATGCCCCTGTGATGTGTGAGCCCAACCCCTGGAACAGCTTCAAAGGATTTCAAGCAAGCCCTGGAAACATGAACTTTCCATAAACTGTCTGAACCCCAACCTTCTTTTAATTGAGCCATTAATAAAATCACTCTTAGAAGGCCAAAAATTAGAAAGTCCACAATAAAACATGCTTTCCCCCCCCCAAAAAAAAAAAAAACAAAAAAAACCAAAAAAAATCCTGGAATTCTGGTTGTCTGGAATCAAACAGAGTGTTCCCATACTCAGGTTTGAGGTCACCTTCTTCGTACATTTGGGGTATTTTAGTTATTAAGAAAGAGCGCTCATCCATTTTGAGCTGTGTATCAATTAATTCTAACAGCACAGGTCTAAAGCTGCTTCCTGTGCTCCAGTACACTCCAGTACACTCCAGTACACTCCAGTACCACTGAGGCAAAAGGGAATTTTTTCCTAAGAAAGTAGCAATAGATAAAAATAGCACTCTACAGTATCTAAACAAAAGTAATAACAAAGAGAAAATTTTGCAGCTGTAATTGTACGTAATGTCTGAATGACCCACTAGAAGAGAGACATTAAAATAAGTCAGTCACTTCCCAAAAGATAAAATAAAAGCATTGATCATAAGTGACTATACAGTAAAAACAGACATGTACAAAAAAAGTTTTCTAGTCTATGTCCTTTCAGATAAAATAGACTAATCGTGAATATTTTTAAAATATTAATGTTGACAACATGGAAGTAGTATTGCATTTCCTCCCAAGAACATACATTTGAATAACATAATTTATAATATGAGCTCTGTATCATAATTTAATTTAACCATGAAACCAATTTCTGCCTTCAACATTTTATGTTTTACGGTATGAAACAGAACATTATTTGCTGTAATGTAGTTTATTTAACCTTAACCTGATGTGGTGCAACAGTGAATACAGATACACTCAAAATGTTAATAATATGACATGCTGAGCTGATTAAAATTTCAATTGTGTTTCCTCCATCTCCTTTGGAAAGTTAATGAATTAATGAATCTTTAAAGGACAGTCAGGGAGGCCTTAAAAAGAAGATGCCTTTCTGAGTAAGGAGAGAAAGTGGCAGATTACAACTTAATGGCTTCAGAATAATGGTAATTTCCCTATTTTCTTCACTTGCCTTAGCTCAGCTAATGGCTTCATTAGTGTCCACACTCTCAAACGAATAATAGAGGACCATGTCACATCCATCTTAGTCACATCACAATAAAACCGTTAAATACAATTCAGCTACCTGCCTTCTGCCAGTCTGTGCTAGGAGGCAGAATTAGCAGCACAATCAATACAGAATCCTGTTATTAGATTCTTTTTCTTTTAAAAAAGAAGTGTATCATCAGGTATAATCATGCACTGCTATTTAACTGTAGTGCAAATTTTATGCTGATTAGATAACTGAAATTACTCAGAAAGGACATAAAACGAAGGGAAAAAAAAAAATTCTGCTTACTTTACACCTATTGATCAAAACCCCCCAAAATTCCAGCTCTTTATTTGATAAAATTGATGGATTGCCTCCAAGTCAGCACAGATATGTCAAATTCTTCCTGACATCCCCTATACCAAATCATTTCACAAACTGGGCTAATTAAGCAGATAAAAACCTCCTTGGCTTTAGCTACCTCTACCTTGGGAGAAGAGATTCTATTCAACCAATTAAAATTTTTGGAACAAATTCAGTATAACTGAATACAGCTCCATCAAAAGGTATGAAGACTGATGCAACAAGTTCACAAACTGATCTTAGAACTGTAAAAACAAATGGGAATTACAGCTTTTTAAATACTTTAAAGGCTTTTAATTTTCAAAGGAGTTGAATTTCAATTATTTTGTGATCATTAGTTTTAAACTGGATTTAAGCAGCATTGTTCTTTCTTACTCATTACACAGTTTGGCTACTCTGTGCAACATGAAAGCTCTATTCAAGCATATATTTCTTGTTATGTACATATTTTGCACAACAAACAATATGCAAGGTCTTTAACAATAGTGGTTGAAACGTACACTTGGCAAAATCTAATGCACAAGTACTATTATCCTCTACTTTTTATTGTGTAATTGAAAGGAGCAAGCTCCAACTTCTACCTAGCTGAACTGCAGCTGGCAGCAGCACACAAGTAATAGGGGCAGGAAAATGGCCCATTTAATATATAAGGAAAATCTCAAATGCTTCAGGCAAAATTCTGTTCTCAGATCCATACCACAGATACTGACTCCAGTGCTCTGCCCCTTCTTGACCTGAGTATCTAACACTACCAGAGGCTGCTATGGACGTGTAGAGGCAGAGGTTTATTGGATCATACCAATCTAAGGCAGGATTTTGCACAAAAGGATTCCTGGACTGATTCTTTAGTTCTCTACATAACCCTGCCATAACTACATCCAACTGACGTCCAGGAAGAAACTGCTTTGTAAATCTTAGAATACATGACGTGCTGGGCATCTGCACTTGTCAGCTGAATAAATTTTTCTGACAACATAAATCTGATCCCACTGAGAAACATTTTTTAAAATACATTATCAACTAAAAATATTTATATGCAGCACTTTTCCTATTAGCAAAGGTAATATATTAACTGCTTTGCCATTACCACAAGTAACTTCAGGCCTAAGAGAAAATATTTTTCTATGCATGCTATATATCCATTTTGAATTAAAACACGATGTTCATATACTAAATCACAGCTGAAGTCTCAGTCTTACACAGATCTTGAGTGACACCTGCATTCTAATTTTTATGTGCAGTCTGTCAATGATGAGACCTTAATGAGAAGTACTGCTTTCAAAATATGTAGCTACAGGTAAACATTAAATATCCTCTTTTCATATTATGACTGTTTATCAGTTTAGTTCTTATTTTACAAAGGGCTAAGTGCATTCCAACAGATAGAAGAGGCACAGAAGATCACCTACTTCTTGTCTACCTTAGGATGCTAAAACCTTACATATAAAAATAAATTTACACAACAACCACAAATCAAAACCTCTCAGAGTGAGGCTCGCATTGTATTTCTCAGCAGACTAGTTCGTAGCTCACCATGGAAGGATTTACTCCCAATGTCCAGGTATATAGTCATGGCCTAAGCAAATTCCTGTCAGAATGAAGGAGGAAAGCTCCACAAATACATTTCCCTGTTAGACATCATAGTAGACCCCAACTTTCTACCACACGTGTGCCCGTTAGGGCCCTAATTAATTCTATGACTGGGCACAGAACACTTCGTCTACAAACAGGGCAAAACCAATGGGTCATAACTCAAGACACTGCTATAGCATCAGCATTATGGTTATAGCATCAGCACTAAGCACAGGCAAATCGAGATGTGACATTAATTATTTGATATCAAATGGTCACAGTATTGCCTATGCTTTTTAAAAAAAAAATAAAAAACAAAAACCAAACTTTGAACACCACTGAAACATCGCTTTTAAAAAATGTGACAATATTTCCAATATTTACTTTTATAGGCATCCTTATAAATTCAAAATAAACTTTTTTCAGCACACTGCCCCTCTAAGATATATGCATCACCCTCTCTTTTGCTTAATTGCCTGTAGGAAGAATATCTTACTGCAAGGTAAAAGATGCAAGAGGGAGATTACTATTTGGAGGTAAGTTAGGCAAGAAAGATGCAGTTATAACTTTCCTGCTTAAGCTACCACACAAACCAGTTTTATACAGAGTATAGGTCCCCTCAGAGTAAGCTTGCTTAACATGCAAGTACACTATCTGCCTAAACTCTGCTTTTCTGATTAAAGTTTTGTATTTAATTAAAATTGCCTTTAATTAAAATGCAAATATTCTAGGACTTTAACAATAAATTGTTTACACTAGACTGAGAAACAGCCCTCAAAGGCTTTGGAAAAAAATAGTTTCAATTGCAAGCTGTATATTCAAACTTCACTGCTCAGTGAAAATGGGTAAAGATCCTTTTTTTCTCTTATTTGCCTAATCTTTTTTAAACAAATGGAAAGATATCCCAATTTGTATCTAAAATTCACATACAAAACAAATCCCAAAGTTATTGGCTGTTAAGCAAGTAATTAGGCCAGTTCAAAACATCTTTTGTGTTTGAAACAATTCCTTTAGCCAATTTTGCTAGGAAATGATACTGACACCACAAAAGAATTGCCAGTTAAATGAATGATATGCATCGCCCCTTCACCGAGTGATAAACACGGGTGCACGCCTGTGTGCATGCAAGGATCCATCTGCATTATCCCTTCGCCAGAAACATCCTGCTAGAGGTTCAAAAATAGCTGTTGTTTACAAAAGAGCACAGTTTAGATACAGCAGATATATAGCTTGCTCATTTCTTTCTTTAAACACACACAGAAAGACTCTACACCCTCGGATTTGATTTACTGCAAGGCAGACTATATGCTCTGCAGCATCAACAATACTTTTCTGTATGAAGTGCTGCAACTCAAAGGCGAATTATGTTTATGACCAATTCATAACCATCCTCCACTGGGAATAAAATTGAGCCCTTGTAGTTAACCTGACTTAATATCCCAAAAATACAATTTTAAGAACTTTAATTTTCTTTCCAGAGGAACTTGGGCTTTTAGTACTCTAGTGTAATAACAGAAACTACAATTATGCATGGTTTGGAAAGAAATCCACGAACTTCCAAGCCTAGCACAAAAAAAAAAAAAAAAAAAAAAAAAGGTAAACAGTGCTTGGAAGGTTTTATGGTTCATTAGCAAAACACTGCATTACACTCATCACCGTATCCCTGTTCAAACACTGAAGAGCAGTGATGCAAGCTAAATGAGAAAATGGAAGTACCATTTAAAGTTTGAAAAATCCACTAACAGAAGCCAGTGGAACAAATCATACGTGGGAACTTTCTAAGTGGAAGTCCTAGCTAGAATAATGGTATGAATATGACCCTGATAGAAGTTCCATAAAGCATCCTTATTCTCGCAGAGAAATTCTTACAAAGACCCACTTGCTATAAATTTGAATTTCCTAAATTCATTGCAGATCTGAGAAACCAAAATGAAATAAATTACCACAGTTTGACACCATCTCCTTCATCACAGTAATTCCAGATTTCAGTATAAAAGCCATTACTTAACTTGCACGCCATAATTTACACACTCTTTTACACAATAATTTTTGATCCAAGAAAAGATTCATTTTCCTTTTATAATTATCTTGTGTCAAAGTCTTTAACCTTTTCATCTGAAAAGCTAGAGCTGGATTCCTTCTGGAAACATATGTCCAAAGCTCAGCTCTGCTCAGTGTGCCACTGTAGGAAGATGTTGGACATCACCAGACAACAGGAGGGGAGAGCAGCCAGTGGCACAGGGCTGCAAAGCAAGGGGACACCGAAAACCAAGGTACAAAGGCAACTATTGAAAACCACCCCACTTCTGTACAACTCAACACTAATTTTACAGTTTCCTAAACCTGAGAAAGACAAATAAATTACCTATTTTTAATAAAGCACATGATCACTTTAATATTTCCACAAACATCCCCCTACAGCCCAACGGTCCAAGTACTGCCAGTTTGAACCATGTACGTCAGTGAGTTAAGCTCATGGACTTTCTGGATTTCTCCATTGAAGAATTTATTATTAAATAAACCTTAACAGGGTGCACCAGTGTCACCTACAACCAATTACCACCACTAGCTGCTTTCCAAACACTCGACAGCAAAACCATTTACTGTAGCAAATAAAACCTGTGTCAGTCCAACGTGAAGCTGTAAGCACAGCCAAGATCCACCTAAACCACAGCGGTGTGCAACTGCTGCTTGATTTGCATAATTTATACAAATTAATGTAGATTCAATAATTAGCATTTTGAGAGGGTTTCCTGGAGCCCAGAGAAGGCTGATGTGGGCCTGAGCAGTAGGAGCTCGCCTTGCCCGACATGGCGCCCACGCCATGGGAGTCAGCCTCCCCCACAGGCCAGGCAGCAGGCACTCACCTGGGCATCACGCCCTTCCCCTAACACTAACTCAAGATATTTCACTCTGCTGCTTCTCCAACATTGTCACAAAAATAGAGCAGTATTCTATCTTATTAAAATTTAGAGTAACTTGTCCAGACCATACACACTCGCCTTTTCCAAAATGGCACTTTTCAGTCAGAGGTAAGAGGCCCAGGCGGGTTCCAGCAGCTGTGGTCTCACTTCGGGGTAGGCAGCAGACAACACCCGGGTGAAGGTTTCCTAAAAAAAAGCCACTCAGTCTCCACCTTCGCCACCAGTTTGGCTTCCCACTGTGGTGTTGGCCCCAAACCCCTCGTCCACGAGGCCCCATCACACCTGTGAGGCTGCACACGGCCACTCCAACCAAGGGACCCCTGCCCAGGCCTGGCGTCCCCGCTTCTCTCAGGGAGTGTGGGACTGTCTCTGGCTTTAGCCCTCCTGGGGCAGGAGTAACTACCCCGTTAAGTGGCCCTTAAGGTGAGAAACAATTTGGAGCAAAAGGGTCTCAGACCATTAAATACATCACAGGGGACTCACTCCTGTCTCACCAGTGTCTGAGGGAAAGCTGTTGTGGACCTCAGTGAGAGCACGACTGGGCTCGTACCAGCCCAAACCCCCCGAAACAGCCTCAGGTCTGCCCCAACAAGCGATCTCTCCGTGCTGAGGGAGGACAGTTAAGTCAGGCAGTAACACTGATCTCAGCCACAGAGCAGTGGCCGTGATCCACAGCGAGGGATCCCAGTATCCCTGACACTACCACACACCGATCCGGTTCCATCCACGCTTTAGATTTCCTTCATTTTATAGGAACACACACCACGGCATCAAGGGCAAGGAGGTGATTTTATATGACTACGTGGTCTGTGTGGACTTCCTTCCAGCTCAAGTTGTCCAATAAAATGAAAAAAAACCCAACCTGTTTTAAGCGATACAACAGCTAAGTTTCCAATTCCTAAGAAAGTGCCACTCTGCTACAAGGTCAGCAATTAGCTCTTACTTCAGGCACCTTTCCTGCCTGAGGAACAGACCGCTCATTTTTATCCTGTTTCCAATTTACCCACTGGCAGAGGTGCTTGAGAAGTCTCTAGCAATGAACTTGAAAACCCATGTTGGTACAAATTTCCTTTTTGAGAAGCTTCAATCTTGTTTTATCAGAGACTAGCGGCTGTGCTGAGGAAAGCCTATAATGATTTTCTCTTCTTCCAGGCTTATTCTAGAATTGCATCTATTTTGGGGTTTTGTTTAGATCTGTCGCAGCTTTCATACCATTGATCATGTTGTTTTTCTAACCCGCCCTGAACATCTGTTGGCTCTTTCTGGGCTGCATAATCCTGGTTTGTTTTTTTTTTTCCTCTCTTATGTATTCCACTGCTATCAGCTGGCTGTTATTTTTTTATTATTATTTATTTTTCAGCGTACATTTTATTTCTTTTAATTTGAAAAAAAAATTCTAAAAGCACCGATTCTTTCTGCCCTCATCTTATCCTGCACAACAAATTTATATTTGCCACTGCTTTTGTTTTGTTCTGCTGCTTTGTTGGGTTTCTTGTGTTTTTGAAAAACTGCATCAACGTGAAAAATAAGCTCGCAGCAGACCTAAAGGTGGAGTGAGAAGACGATGAAGGATCTTGTTTTCTTAATGATAAAAATCAGTTCTTATAAAAGATGCCAGGCTGGCAGCCCTGCAGAGAACAGAGCATACACCGTTTAACCACAAACCAGACGCACTCACTCTCAGCAGGACCACTGCAGCACTGAAAGGGGAAATAACAGTCAAACCTTGGCCTCCTCGTTGGGGCTGCCAGCGAGGGCAATAATTAGTGCCAAGCGTGGGGGTGTTTTTTTTTTTTTTTTTTTTTTTTTTTTTGACATTGACACTGGGAATGGTTTGGAGACTACAATTATTTTGCATAGCCTAACAAACAGTTATCAGATGGTAACAGCTTTTGGTCACTACCAGGCTGGACTGTGTTCAAACCTCAGAGACATGTATCTCCTCAGCCAGCAAGTCTCCTTACCAGGTGGTTACAAAACAAGTAAGATTTTGAGGTTGACAAGAGTCCCTTTTAGCAGCATTTGGATTATAAAATTGCTCTGACTCACTGCAGCGTATTGCTCCCTCTTAATTAACAGAGCTGAACTTTGTACATGTCTAGACTTCCTCCTGCAGAATGGCAGATTTTGGCCTTCATGAATATCATTTGAAGTCATATTATTTACAGAGCCTTTATTCATTTCAGTCATTTGTTTCAAACATATTTTCCACAAAAAGAGAAAATGCACCAACTGCTGGGCTATTTAATCCAAACTTAACAGTTTAGATGTTTTATTCAGCATTTTAAAAAAGATTGTCTTAGGGAATTTTATGTGCTGCATTTCTAATGTTAACTTTACAGATTGTAAAGTGCCTCGGGATGCACTAGCATGAAAGGCATTAAGGTATTGCAGGTTTTAACCAAATGTGTATTGCACTAAAAAGAACCTTTTATGAAAGCATATACAGATAAAAAATACAGTAATGCTAGTGTTTATTAAGAGATGCTCAGATTTACTTCTTACAGCAAAACACTTTTCCTCCTCCACTGGCAAAAATGATCCTTTTCTAAATTAAAAAATTTTCCACCAGTACTGACATAAAATTGCTGAAATTTTATTCTTTAAGGGAAAATATATTTTCCCATCAAAAATTCAGTCTTTTTTTTTTTTTTTTTAAAAAAAGGATTCACATTAAAAAAAAGCTTTTTTTTTCTTTTTTAAAGTAGATAGACTTTAGGATTTCTGGTTTGTGATTTTTTTTTTCTCCTACTAGTTAGTAGTCTGAACAAATTAATTAACTATATTAATTAGCTTGGCTATTGTTACAGGATTTTATGGGTACAAAAAAGGATGAATCACACATTTTGATTCATGCTTCCTATTAATATCAAAAAGTTGCATTTCAAATACAAGAAAAACCTTGTACAGCTAAATCCCTTGACATTCCTGGAAATCACAGAGTAGGCTTGTACACCAATCACTTACGAGGGAGGATTTAATGTCAGTGGGTGAAGTTCACCACGGCGAGGAGGAACAGCATTAACACAGACAGAGCAGCCTTATCAAGGAGAGGTGGGGTACTATATCAGGCTTTATCTCCATCCTTTAAATGGGAGGGTGGATTTGATCTTCACCACTTCCCTCCCCATATTCCACCTTTGTAACATCAAGCTCTGTGGTCTCAATCCAGAGACTATTACAGTCTATTAAAAAAATATCATTTGATTTAAAAGGCTACAGATAAAAGCCCAAAGAAAGTGTCATGGATTTCAGCTTGTAGGACTAAACACAAGATCAAAGTTTAAGCGCAGAATATATATAATATTATTCCAAAAAAAAAAAAAAAAGTAACACTGCTGGAACTCCTATCACTGTGACATTAGAAGAGCGGCAACAAACAACCACTTTATAATACCAGATCCACCTTTTCATTAAAATTACATTAAAAATAAAACATGGTGATGAAAGTTAAAAAGCAGCATATGACTCCTACCAAGGAGGGAAGGATTAGCTGTCCTTTGCATTCTGAGTACGAAAGTTAATGACAGTCACAATACATACTCAGAGCTTCAGATCTTTTTTGAATGATAGGAACATTTTCCCAAAGGCTTTCAGTTACAAAATAGCCCTCAAACAGATTCGTTTCTCTAGAGCATCTATAATCCAAAACCATTTCTTACAAATACAGCTGAAAGCATTCATTACATTTATAAGTTAAAACTTTCAGATCACTGGCCTGAAATCCAGTATTCTCCTGTTTAAAGAAAACCAGTGGAGCTATGTCTTCCAATTACAGTGGGTCGTAAGACTGAATTAAATGAAGAAGATACTTTTTTAGCTAATGATGCTTTTCAACTACCTCATGCCTTTCAAGTACTATGGCATTTTCAGCTATATATTTGTTAAATTTTGTTTTCACCCAACTCTTTTCAACCCAAGTTCAAAGCAAAATCAACACACACAACTTAATTTACATTTTCACTGTAGACATCACATCCCCATCTCAGTCCATTCTTCAGAGATGAATTTCCTTGTGAAGAAAATTCAGACAACATAGGTTAGCAGAGTAACATTTGCCAAGTCATAAAGACTGCATTTCAGTGCCTGTAAAATGGAAATACCACTGTTTACGTATTTTACACCTGGATTCAGACATATTTCTCTAGTGCTTTGTCCATATATTATTGAAAAGAAAAACAGTTTTAATGAGCAACAAGCTACATGGCAGGTTGGAATATACAACTGTCCTTTTCCTGTGCGGGACCTCAAACTGGGAAACCTGCAGCTCCCAATCCTTGCTTGATCCTAGAAACTGCACTTTAAGTACTGTCAAGATCCTGATAGAGATTCGGGTCTTTCCAAATAGAAACTCATCCACCTTTCTATTATTTCCTATCTAACAAAGATGTCGACCAAAAAAGGCTGATGGAGATATTTCTCCTCTGTGTCACTGGACATGCTGACACCCCTGTTCATTGAGCTGCCAATCGAAGCATGACTGCCGTTAGTTAGTTTTACTCTGATGTGGTGTAACGTATAGCTGTTACTACAAATACAGCCCCTTATTTAAACCCAGTGTTTTGCAAACTGCGCACCTGTGTAACGACAGAACAGCAAATCTGAGGACTCCAGGAAGAGAAGTCTTGACTCTCAGATCCAATTTGAGCATCATGTTGAATATCACTGACTGAAACTGCAGCCACATACAGCATCTTTACCACAACCTCTCAAGTCTATGCGTTAATTTTGCACTAATCACTAAAATATCACAGCACAAAGTGTTGTGTTATCTCTGCAGCTATCTCAATATCTATAATTACTTTCTCTTTTGTAAAAACTAGGACAGGGAGTTGTAGCCCTCAAAGATTACAGATACCCATCTTCCTAAGCCTGACTAAGCCTAAACACACAACAATTATAAGATGGTAAACAGCAGTAATTGTACACTAAATGTCTTTTTAAAGAGCCAAATGTGCACTTAAAGTTTAACTCCCACTCACTGCTGCTCTAGAACAAACAGTAAATTAGTGAATACAAAACTAAAAACAAAACAAAAAAAAGCGCCCTGAAGCATGTTCCTCAGGCAGGAAGTAATTGTAATTTTTTCCTTTTTTTTTTTTTTTTTTTAAACTTCGTAGACATAATGCAGGATAGCTTCAATAAAGCGCTGCATGTAGTAAAAGCATGTGGTGATCTTGTAATCCAAAATAGAGTGTAACATCTGGTAATTACCAGGCATTGATAGAAAAGGGAGGATCCAGAGAAATAAGCCACCCTCACCCTGCAAATGAGTCCAGCTGCACTCTGATTTCTCAACAGCCAATTTATTACCTTACATATTTTAAAACAGAGGGTTATTTGCACCTGTATGTCTCAGTAAAATGCAGCTAGTTTTGTGACCATTATAAACAACTAAGGCTTCCTCTTTTCACTGGAACAGGTGGCATGCACAGGGCAGAAAGCACACAGCTATTTTTACCCCATGTGCATCAAAACTAACTCTGAGATACCAGTCCAGCCCCATTCACAGTGAGACTAGAGAGTCCCGAAACCCCGCACGAGCCTCACGATACGTTTGCCTTTTCTTTGGCTGGTAAGAGATGGCTTTGGGAGTGTTTTTTGAGGGATAGTATTATATAGCAAGAATGAATACAAAAGTCAGTTCCTAGGAAGTATGGTTCAGATTAGAGTGAGCATCAAATACAGGAACAAGGGGGACTGAAATACCCCCCTTCCTTCTGAAAGCAGCCAGACCCGAGGACCTCGTTCTGCCAAGGCCTCTTGATATGCAGAGGACACACATTTCCAGAGCCGTCTGCCTTACACAGGAGTTATGTTTACTGAACGGAGATAGGGGAAAAGAATGAAAACATTTTTAAAAGTAATACAATGTATCTGAGAAATGACAAAAGCTGACTGCTCTTGAAGTTTGCTGCAGCATGTGTTACTGCACGGCAGCTCTCTTGACAATTAAAATGAAGAGGTCGTGTGCACGAATGGCAATGCCCAATTATGGAATATATAAAATATACTATAAATATTCCAGCATTTCAAAAAATAATCTGTAATATTTACCACCAGAGGTATCTTTTTCCATTTCCATTTCCATGTCTACACTTCCAATACTGAGCATTTTAACACTTCTGTAAGTCAGGAAATGCCCTCCTCCCAGGCAAAAGATGAGCGCTTTAATACTGATACTGTTTTGCTTGGACGTATGAAAGATACTCAAAAGACCTCAAAGTATCTTCAGAACAACTAGGCATGTTCTAAACCACCTCTAAAGCCAAGTGTATGCTACAGTATCCATTTTGCAAGCGTGTAGAGTGAGGTAGAGAGATGATCTACCCAAAGCTCAATGCAGAGTGCCCTCTAACTGGAACTCTGCATCTACTCTACAGCTATCGGACTGGTTGTTGTTGCTATTTATTAACCAACATTTACCACTGGTACAATGTCTGGAAACTAAACAGTTAGGGTACACTACTCTGTGCCATGTGAACATGTGACAAATGACTACATATGGCTTTTACTGCAATACAAGAACAGTAAGAACTAATTGCCCTTGCATAAAGAATCACAGGATAGGGGAGAAAGGCAAATTTTGGAGTTTGTTTTAGGAGTCAAATGTGAATATTTTAAGCCTCCTCAAAACGTAAGGGTTAAAATACAGGTATGTGTTTTGTTTTGAAGCATGCCTTTACTCTGAACACAGCAGCTAAGCAAACCAGCACCTGTCAAGTCTGCTAAACTATTCTCTATTTAACCAGAACTTACATTTAGTTCAGTCAATTAATATAAGCCTTATCAGGTTCATGATAATTAGCACACTTATTAACAGCAGTAACAGCAGCAGAAATGGTGTCAAATGAAGATCTTTGTTGTAGTTCTGTTGTTACCACCAGAGACTCCTATCTGATCTTACCTGGTGATCTACTTGCTCTTGTACTGCCAAGGAGACCCACTTACTGTGCCCTTAAGCCAGACAAATTACTGTGACAAGAAACAGACTTGGTGTAGCTTCCACTCACAGATCACTTTAAGTACTTTACAGGTCATGTGCTGATAAACTACTTGCTTTACCAATTTCTTTTGGCTTATCCAGGGCTAAACTGTTTTAGTTGGAGGAAAAGGTTGTTTTTGGTCGGGTTTTTTTTTCATTCATCCCTAGCTGTTTCATTTTAACCATGCGTGTGTTGTAAGGTTTGTGTCATTATAGTTAAGGGCTGTTGGACAAAAAAATAATTTTAAATGCATAAGGAAAAAAAAATCCACTTTCATTTTCCTTTGCTTCACAGATACTGTTAAGGTGCACATTAACACATGCAGACTTCTTAAAGCAAGTATCACTTGGTGCAATCAATAAGGCCAATCTTTTGGTAATTATTTTTAAGGTAGCCTTTTAATGGCATTAATTGGCAGGTACAATTTAGACACTTCACACAGCAGATGCCCTCTCGCCTGTCAGCTCAGAACTTTAAGTATTTTGACCAGAATTGTCAAATTCCAGATCATTGTTTGTACAGTTTGTACACACACACACTGTTTTGTGACTTTCTCTGGAGCTGCAGGGTCATAAGGGTACAATTTACAATGCAGAGTAGTGTTTTAAGAAAATGGTCACTCAAAGTATAATTGCTCATTTCCCCCCCCCCTCAACTTGAACTAAGCATTTTTCTTTTTTCTTAGAGTAAACTCAGAACCAATTAAGGCAGGCTACTAGTCCAAATTATTTTGAGAATAAGGCTAAAAGTTAACATTCTTTGATTAAATTAGCCACTGCTTTAACAATAAAGGAAGTATTGTGCTATCCTTCACTTATCACTGTTCTTAATTATTCAGCATTAGATAAGACCTAGAAAAAAAAATGAAATCCATAAATTGCACTGTGTGGCATATTATACAGGCCAGGCAGATGACTTTGTGCTACAAACTAAAAGTCAAATCAGAATTTGAACCTTAATTTTAGACTCCTAGGCTTTTCGATGATTAAGACAGACTGCTAACACCAGTTTAACATTATCTGGTTTTGTAATATTAACTACAAAAGCAGGGACAATTTGACACAAACTGGGTTGAACTGTAGTGAAGGTGAAGGTGTTTCCAGGATACATTTTTAAGAACATACTTGAAAGACTGGCAGAACGATCAAGAGCTCTGGTATTTTCATGAATTCAAAACAATGAGATATTAAGACTAATCACACACACACACACACACACACAAAAAAAAAAAAAAAAAAAAAAAAAAAACAGAGGAAAAATTGAGACTTAATGTTTCTAAGTGGAACAAACTTATATTTTCCATTTCAAGTAAGAACTTTAATGCTTTACTCCCAAACACAGAATGAAAAAAGTGCTTGTACACAACCCAGCCATGCCAGCAGTGAAATGAATCTCCAGGCTGTGCAATGATCTAAGAAAATCGGAATGGGCATATGGGAACAGCTCATTTTGCAAGACCTCCAAAACCAACCTACTGATAAACACCGGAGGGTGCCTGACTGCCTGCATACTCACATGCCTTTTTTTTGTTATTCTTATTCATTACTGAGTCATTATTATTATTTAAGTGCCGACAACGCACTCATGAACCAGAACAGATGCAAAATATCCTGTGCTAATGAGAAAATCAAAGCTTTTCTTACATTAGCAATTTCATATTATAGAATCTCTTTACTTTTGCCAATAAAGCACAACAGTAATTAATACAGCAATATTTTCTTATTGTTCACAAGTAAAGCAAGTAAAACTGCTCAGATTCTGCTTTGGCTCTCTCCCCCCCTACCAGCACAAAATACAATAAGTACTACTGAAGAATTCCTATTAAGACAAACAGCTGCCAAATAAAATACAACAAAAATCTCCCAAAAAAAGGCTGTTGTCTGTTTATTCAGAGATACAGTCAGTACTCCTCAGAGAAAATAAACAATGTGGCACTGCTCTTTCATATTTAACTACTTATGCTGTGTCTTATTGCCATAACCATCTCACAGGATAACGTGTTAACTGAATGCTGGAAGGTTGCATTAGTCCTCAGTGTGTTACGAAACTGTGGGTCCAGCATCAGCTCACATTCTTAAATAGCAACTAGAACCGTATGTAACCAGCACATGCTTTCCACTCCTGAAATTACGCTACTACATATATGACAAATACTTCCATTTAAATAGTTGTGCATACAGCAGGTGCCAGGTTTGGATGTTCTCTGTCAGCAGTGACCAATGCATGCTTCAGGCATGTGCAGCTCCAGTATGACCCCTCCAACAGGCCAGGTTTGCTGGGGAAGGCTCCCTCCGCTCCTGAGACACCTGCAATGCCCACTTCCCCCAGTGCCACTGGAGCCACACACCAGTGCACATTGGAGCTGTGTCTGCTTCTTACAACTACCCGGTTTTAAGGCAAGGTCAGAGATATTAGAGCTGCTTCATGTGTGTAGGTAAACCTGCTGCAGTGGATACTTAAATTTAGCTTAGAAAGAGGGCACATTCAGTAATGCCAAATGGAAACTACTTGCTCTCAGCAAAGACACCCGGATTTGGCCCCCAAAACTACAATGTAGGGTGTATCTCCACCTCCAACACTACTGCCCTTTCAAGAAGCATTCTGTGTCATGGGAATGTACCCACAAACAAAAACACTTCCATAACAAGTAAAGGGTATTTATCCTCAATTTTAGTAATGAACATAATTTAAGCAAAAAATGACTCAGCTGTGACTGTACGGCTCAGTCAGCAAGTGCAACACTGCTGCGGAGCAAATGGCCAGTGCGGAGCAGAGAGCTAGGTCCCATTGTCATTTCTTCTAAAACAAAGCGGGCTGACAAACGATATGTGATTCTTTAAGTCTTGTTCAAGAAGCGTGCTGGGAGTCAAATGGGTATAATCCTGTACCAACACTTTGTCAACCCATGGCCCCACGCAGGGGCAGAGCCCAGCACAAGGCTCCCCACCCACTCAGGCACTCCAGCTGCTCCCACTGCGTTTGCACCCAAAGCTTGCAGGCGGCTTGCTGCTCTACAGAAGAGGCTGACTACACATTTTATATCAAAATACTCCTACTGATTCAAAGTATGTGGGAAAAGAAGCCAAGATTGAAATGCCAGAGCCAGTAAAACTGTTCTGTATCAACAAATGAAAATGTGAATGAAGAAGTTTCATCCTCAGCAAGTCCTTGGAAGGGAGAACCGAAATCCTCAGAACCTGCTTCTCTGGCTAAAAAGGCAACTAAAAGAGCTGGATACTACCTCTCTGCTCAACATCAGAAACCAAGGGAACCTTATGTGCAGAAGACAAAGTCTGGCCCTAAACACTTAATGGAAATAAACAGAAATGGCAAGAACCTTGAATACAAGTAAGAAAACATCTATGAAAAGATCATCTGCTGCTCTGACTTTAAAGGTCTACGTGAAAACAACTGCCAGTTGTAACAGCAGCATCCTGTCAATGACACACATTTAAACAAAAGGAATAAAATACACAGACAATGAGCCAACATTCCAGCAACAATAGATAACGGTGCCTAAATTTGTAATTTTGCATTAAATATTTAGTTTAATAAAACCAACAACCATGCATTTGAATTAGAAGAATGTTTTCAGAATCACTGGAACTGTGACAGATGAATGACAGTTGGACAGTTTGACCACAAACGACAATTCACATTTAAGTTCAGAGGAATGCCCAACCTTCATGTCCTCTTTAACCAGCCATAAGTCAATACGTGCTTATCATTAAGCATGTGCTGGTGTCCACACATGGACGCAGGCACACTCACAATAAAGTACCGCGTGTACTTAAATACCTCACTGAATCTGGCAATGCATGCACACGAGGCCATGCCACTAAGAGCCATCATTTTCAGATTTTCTGACAGTCACCCCTTGCCACATCCCCCCATTTGTTCCTGTCCAGATATTTTCTTTGCCAGAACATTTATAACCCCCCATATTATCCCTCCAAAGCTGTGATGCAGTCTTAACCACAACTTTGAAAACACACTGACATTATAATATACAAACATGTACAGAAGATATACACACTCAGACACACCAGGGGATAAAACAGACTGGGAGGAAATGAGGAACTTTATGTTACTGTCTTTTCTAATGAGACAGAAAGTGGCAGATGTAAAGATTTCATTCAACCGACAATCTCTTTTATGATATGAATAAACTACTAAAACAGATTTAATCCTTTATAAAAATCAGATTATATAAGCAGACAAAATCACAACTTTATTCAATACGCCATTTTATCCAGTGTGACTAATGCATTATTTGTATGAAGTTAAAGTGGAGCATTGGAAAGCTATGAAATAAATCAAATGCTCTACTTTATATAATCTTGACAGATCCCATTAGGATTCTACTATGCATAGCTGTTGGTTAAAATCATTGACCAGTATCCTTATAAATTAATCAACTGAGGTAATGCTGCCTTGGCTGTCATCATTTGCTCCTAATCTACATTTAGAATTCACTTCAACTTTTCAAGCCCTTTGGAACAGGTTTATCAATTCTCTCGCCCTTGCTTCTGACATCCACCTAACCATTAATTGTTTACAAAAGACCTGGTGCAATGGAACTGTATCATTTATGTCCCTTTTCTTTCCACAGACATTAGAGCATATATTGACACTGTTACAATTAGTTAGAAAGATATTAAATCTTAACCAAACATTCTAGCCTGCCTCCTTTTTTTTTTTTGAGACCTTTTATCATTGAAGTTGAATTTGCAGGCAGATTGCATTAGTTTACACAAGCGAGAATCATTACCAAATCTAAAATAACCCTGATCTGGTTGAAATGCAGCTAGCAGAATACTCTTGGTTATGGATATATGGGAGAGGAAAAAACCTTCTAGAAATCAGGTTATTTGTGGAGCTTTGTGTTTTCAAACATATGACTTCTGCGTTATGTCTGTGTATTTTATACAATTTCTAGTCATGTTTGTTAGATGTCTGTATGTCATGTACTGCAAGATTCATAAGCAGTCTACAACCAGGCAAAATTCTCACACAACAGCTTGCCTTGGGTAATGGGGAAAGAACCAGGCAGAGCGAAGTGACAGGAAAGTGTATTATTTATTACCCTGATGAGGATCACAAGTAGTCATGGCCTATAATCCAAACGTGATCCATGTCCTGCTGATGGGGCTCTATGATTCTGAACAAGCACATAAGTGTTTTCCTACACAAATATGAAAACCTTCTTTAATTATGTCCCCTTATCTATGATCCCTTCATGTGCACATTAAGGAACGGTCAGTTTGGTTAAGGGCTCTTTAAAGAGAGAAGGAAAGACTGAGCAGTAACAAAAATATTGCAGTAGATTGCATAATGCTTCTGGAGCTCTACCACAGAGTAGGTAAAGGTCATTTTCTCCAGAAATGGAGTGAGAAAGCAAAGGAAGCTCTAGCTAAGTATGTTTTAGAGTTTATTAAATCAATTAAAAACTTCAACCAGCTGCATTGGCCTTCGGCTCAGCCCTCTAGTGCAATTTTACTGGCCCACAGACAACTATCTAAGCCACAAAGACAATACTTCTAAATATGCATGTTACTAATAATCTCCCTAATTGCCTTAAAATGATACATAGGGCTTCACCAAAATTCATTCCCTTCTTCAAAAACCCATTGTTAATTTCAGAACCAAATTCCACCAACATAATCTATTAAAACTCATATGTGCAAATACCTCCTGCTTTTTCTGGGACATAAAAATAAAGACCATCCAATTGGTTTTGCTGCCTCTCTTCCCTTGAGCCTTGAAAGAAAGAACCTTTGAACAAAATTTTGCTTTTTTTTTTTTTTTTTTTAGCATCACAAAGATATACTCTTCCTAGTGCTTGCTAAATGCATTGCAGTAATTTGTGTCCTGAAGTGGTATAAATAGAAAATATGTTTGGTCTAATAACATATGTGAAGAAAACTCTTGCCCAGGGTTAACCAACAAAGCAGTGGTCTGCTAGAAACAAAGGCAGCTGGCTCAAAGAGCAATAATGCTTCTGAAAAAGTGTGGATGTACTATTCAGTGAAGTGTCCAAGACATGACGTTTACTTAAGCTACAGCTGCATATACAAAGCTTTGCTATAAGACCCAGGAAATGACAAGTCTTCTGAAGTAACAAGATTGTTCTGTCTCCAAAAGGTCCATGGCCTTTACTGTCCAGCTGAGAGCAGGGTAAATTATATCAAATATGCACACTGTAAATTCTGCCCTTCAGAAGAGTTTCTCTGCTTTGATTACCTTTTACTGTGGATATGCTCTGCCCAAATCCTACCATTTCTCTTTACGGGCTTGCCTTTCCCCTACTAATATATCTGCCTAGGTTCCTGTCTAGCTATATCACCATAAGCATTCATAAACATTAAGGGACTTAACCTCATCACACCACTGCAGAACAGGAAAATATACCCATCAGAGTGGGCAAGCAGTGAACTGGAACTCAGCTGACAGCAGTTGTGACCAATGCCAAGTCCTTCTGCAAGTCCCTTCACTCCTCTCTTTCCATTCCCCTGTGTATAAGAAGGGGTAGTGAGAATGACTTCTCTGCAAAATGCCTCAGTCTACCAGTAAAATTCTGAGATGTTATTCTTCTCACTTTACAAAAGGAGGTAAAGCAGAGAGACATAAATCAACATTGCTTGAAAGGTCTGTCACCAGAAATGTCACCCCATTTTTCGAAACATGCATCTGATATCATCAGCAGAAAAGTTGCATTCAACACAGGATCTCAATGCATAAGCTATGCCAGAGACAATCTGCATCAACACTGCTCTTCTTGTAGGTAATGTAGTACAAGCAAGCTAGGTCTATATATCTAGACTGTGAGAGCAGCCCAAGTGAAGGTCTATATATCTAGAGTGAAGTTCAGAGTAGAGAAAGTGTCAAAACCAGTACCCAGCTGACCCCCAGGAAGATGAGCAAGTGAAGAGAAACACCAGATAAAGGTAACTACACAGCTAGCCCTTCTCTCTCATGCTTTCAACCAGAACAAAAAAACAAAACAAAAAAAGGCAGCAAATTACCAAAATTGGAAATGTCATTACCCCACTTTGATGGACCAACTGACTTTCCAAAGGCAGTAAAACAGCTGGTGGCAGAGCCAGTAAGAGAATCCATGTTCTATTCCTATATATATATATATATTTATATATATTCACCTTGGTTTAGCAAACTCAAAAAGGAGGACAATTCTGCCAAGCACTACCAAAGCAAAGCAACTTAGCTCCTTCTCCAAGCAACACTACCCTCAGCCATTGCCCAATGCCTCAATCCCTTCACCTATCCCTCTTCAAAGGCTTCATGAAGACAAATGGGCCTTCCAATGTGCAACGAAGCATAAAGCCATGAAAATCAAAGGGCTGCTTTTTGAGTAAATATGAGCTCCAAAGCCATTGTCCTCTCCCACAGAGGAGATCTATGAAAATGCTGACTACAGCATATGCACAGTATTCTTCACAGCTCTGCCTCCCTGCTGACCACCAGCCCCAGGGCCCAGTCCGCTTCCCATTACAATCAGCTTCACCACACCCACTGACTTGTATTGGAATTCTTTCAGGGATCCTAACTAATGAGTATTTAAACACTTGTAGACAGAGAAGATAATTCCTCATCATTATTCTTCATAGGAAACACCAGGAAGAATGTCATTCCATTGTTCTATAGGAAAGCAACTGGAAGAAAAATCACTCCCACATTCAAAAGAGCAGCCCAAAGTTTTTATCCATGAATTGTCTATCCCAAGCTATGGGTGTCTCACCTGGGAGTCCAGGACAGGGATCTAAAAAGAGTGCACCTTCTGAAATCATCTCTCACACTGGCCTCTATGCAGACAACGAGGTCCATAATCAACAGGGATAGATTTTTCCAAGTCTTGAATACTACATTCTCAAGTACAAGCATGGCTACTGAGAGCAGCATAGAAACAGACTCACCTAAACACCGTATTACTGCAGGATCTTTGTTTCCCTCAAGACATGCAACTGAAATAAATGGGAACTGGCAACCTTAATGACATTTTCTATTTCCTGATTTTATATTTAAAGCTTTGCATTTGCTTTCTTTACTGACAGTTTTCTTTTTTCCTCACAAGTGAAATCTTGACCTAAACCAGTGACACAGTAAAGGATGAAAAAAAGAACAAGTAGACCTACATAAGGGTTGTTACCCTCAGATCTAAACATATTTAAAATGAAAAACATTGTATTGTGAAGCCACCTTCCCAGCACAGATCACAAGCCACCAAGTACTGCTCTGTTTTCACCCAGTCTTACTTTCAGGTGTCTACCACTTTATAGGATGCTGATACCATCACCTATCATAAAAGTCTACACTTGAATGACCAAGAAGGAACTATGGTCAAATCCTGACAACAGTCCATGCAAAGTGCCATAAGAAAAAAGCACTAGTCTCCGTAGTAAGACATCTGCAGGTTTGAGCCCCAGGCACTGAAAGCAACATAGAGCTACAGAATTTACTTATTCCACAACACCATGTACACCCACAGCAATACAAAAATAGCTATTATAATACTTGTCAAAGGAACAACTGAGTGATTTTTAACTTGGTGTTCTATCTCATTTTCTTCTTTGCTGGTTGTTAATACCCCACCCCTATAAAAGCATATAATTATGAGTGGGCTGTTCGTGTCTTACTATAACTGGTAGCACCATGCAGCACCTGAGTCAGGAATCTGAATTGCTGACTACAGCTCCTCACTAAACAAGACTGACATACTGTACGTAGTAAATGGCAGTCCCCCATTCTCTGTGACACCTACAATGAAAATCAGCTTCCAGCTTGTGGTATCATCTCCAGCTCTCTTTAAACCTCACCATCTCATATCACCTGGAATAAGAACTCATCGATAATCTCCAGTAAAAACACACAGATTAATTGCTGAGGCCACATAAAGAAAAAATTCCCAAAGTAAGAGTTTTCTTTTCTTGGTGGTTTGATTTGAACACATTCATAAAAAGTCATTAAAACATGATATAAAGTTTTACAGAAGAAGAGACTACTGACTAGACCTTTGTTTAAAAGCTGTAATAATTTATGGTGTGGATTTGCTAGGTACAAGTTGAAAAACAGTCTCTACACGATAAAACAATTTGTAATAGCTGTGAAGTTAACTGCAGGAAGTTTTGGTTTATTCCCTTACCTCAGCTCTAGTTCCATACTACTTTTTCTGCACTACAAGCCCAACCTTGTAAACCCATTGCACTGACTGCACTCAACAGCAGCCTTGTTGAAATTAAGGAGCAATATGTAATTATTTTCAAGTGTCTGCAAGACTGGGCTCCAGTAGAGAGTTTTTGAAAACAAACTCCCCAGCTCATTCCCCAAGATCTTGACTCACAAATGCAGACTGAATATCATATGCCCTTTGTGAGAATCTTTGGTCAAACAACTGTATCGTTAGAAGTTATTCAAAATAGAGCTTAAAAGCTACTGACATACTCATTGCCATCCTTCCTCTCATTTTTCTCTTTACAGTTATTCATTAGTCAGGAGTAAAGTACCTTTTTGACCTCTGACCAAAACTATTAGAACAATTTAAATAAATATTTCTATTAAAAAGCATCAATATAGAACATTCAGTAACAATAAAGGGACGAAAGAGCTGTCTTTTCAAGTCACTGTTGTGACTTCCTGATTATATTATATTATGAGTGGTCTGGAAGGTTATACTAACTTGACATATTACTTGATTTACTATCTTCTTTTTCAATTCTTAAGAAAGAATTTGTAACATTGCAAAACCCAGAGCTGTGGCACAGTTTCAGCTTTCACTGTTAATAGATGTTTGATGGCTTTATAAAATCCATTCTGTTAACTACAATCAAGAGAAAAGATTCAAGCTTTCCTCTCCATTTTTCTTTTCATTCTTCTCAAAAGAAAAATAGTAAATTTGAATTAGATAGGTTCAGAATTGGGCTCTGTAGAGTTTTTCCACACGCATAGTATTAGCTGTGTGCAAAGTGCCTTGCTCATCCTGGTCGTTAGAGAGTTGCTCCACATCTCATGAAGTCTGCCTTTTGTCCAAGACAGGGTCAAATCCAGTACTCTCTAAAGTCAATTGGGAGCATCTCCATTAATGTCACTGGCTACTGGCTCAGGCCTAAGCTGGAGGAAGACCTGGGTACTTTATGGTATTTATTGATTATATACATTTAACAAGCATCCAGGGGCTAAATCCCTCCAGTCCTCTATACAAAGAAATTCCACTAAATCAAACAAAAGGCACCAGGATGGGGTCTGTTTAGATCCTTATTCCACGTGCTTCATGGGTTCAGTGTACAAAATGTGTCCCACACATCTAGATTTTTTTTTTTTAATGAGATTTAATATTTTTATTCTTTCTGGCTGCTCAGTTATTTGTGCAATCATGTAAAACTGCTAACAGATTTCAGATAAATGGATGCATACTATACAGTCAAAAATAACATCACTTTCCATTACCAAATACGTGGAGAACTGGGGTTTAGTCATTAGTAAAACACATTAAGCATTTTGGGAGTGATTTACCCAGTTCATAAAACTTAAACTTGCAGTCAGAGTTGTTTCACTAGGACTGCTTTTGTGCTTAAAACTATGTATCTGCCTATCAACCCTGCTATATTAAGGCCCACATGCTTTTTCTGTCTTAGAGCCAATTTTGTCCTATCTCGTATGATGGGAATTTTGATTGACTCAGATTAAAAACAGAATTTGGGCCTCATAACAGAAAAAGCAACACAACCCTCCTTTCACAATGCTGGAGTATACTGTCTCAGTCCTAAGAAGCTCAAAAAGACCAGTGTCCACCCATTTTTTCAGAGATCATTTAGTATATTTAACTTAATACTTTACAGAAAGTCACATTTTCCCTTTAAATTATTTTGTTAATTTCCAGTTTGCAGTGACAGTCTTGTCAGGCAGAAAGAATAATTCTGTGTGACTGAAGGACCTGCATCATGATACCATCCTTTACTCAAAAAGAAAATCCCAAACAATCTAATTGGTATTCACATACAAAGTGCTTAAATGCTCTGAAGTTCTGCCTGGCTTCAGAACAGCTGAACGGGATCTGAAGTATCTACTCTCCATCCCAATTTGTATATTTTAAAAGTCGTTAAATTCTTGAATGAATCATTAGGAAAACAATTCAAATGCTGTTAAACTGATAGTAATTTTGCCTCACAGGATAGATGTGAGCTTAATGTTTGCAAACGGCCAAATTCTTTAAAGATTTACACTCCACGGAGTTCAATATCAGCCAGGGAAGAATTACTAAATCAGGATGTACTTCAAGCACAGGTTTTGGCCCAAGACTATTTTTGGTCTTCCTCAGCTGCTTGTTTTGACAGCATCTAATCCCCCTCAGCCACCCACCAGCAGCCTCACAATCCATCCATTTACACTTTCAAAGTAAATTGAAAATGAAACGTTTTCAAATAATTACTTGGGGATGTCTGTAATACAAATCCAAAAAGTAACAGCAATTCAACTGCAATATTTCTTAAGGAGAAGAAAGGGCGGGGGAGAAAAATCTTACAGAAATCCATTCAAAATGAGACTGTCTCATATATTCTCATATACTGATGCTCTCACCATCACCCCAAAAATTAAAAAAAAAAAAAAAATAAAAACAAAAATCAATCTACTCTATTTCACACATTCCCATCAGAAACACAACACACTTTCCACATTCAGAAGACTTTTCATTTAGTGAGCTATTACAGACCCTGGTGAAAGAACAGTAACTGAGAAGGTCTTCTGCACAGGCACAAGGCAAAGAGGGAAGGGAGAAAGTGGGTAAAGAGGGGAAATACCCAAGGCTGGAACTGAAACAGTTCACCTTTGTCTGGAGAGCAGGATCACCCCCTCCAGGTTGAGGACTATGTTGAAAGAACACACTGCGGTGGCATGCAGCATGTTTCTGCACTCATACAGGAGAGGAACCTGGCCCACAGATGGCCTGTTCTCAGCTTTGTCAGCCACAAACAGACCTTTGAACTTTCTATTTATATAACAGTTTCGTGAGTTTAAGCCTCTTCCTGTATAACTGGCAGTTTGCTGGGTTTGCTGTAATTAGGCTACTTATGAGACATAATATAAAAAAGAAAAAAAAAAAAAAACAAAAGGCTTGTTTCTCTGCAGTGAAAAGTCTTCCTCATCACAACCACACAGCTACAATGATACTCTTACCTTACTTCCTTTTGCCAGGTTTTATTTTATATACCTCAATATGCATTTTCCCACTAAGTATTTTCTTGACTTCCACTTTTTAAACATTGGAGGACTTAAAAAAGATATTTATTTCAATGACAATAAATACAACAGAAACCATGAATCTCTCCACCTTTGTTTGTGTTAGTGAGGAGCTATGTATTCTGAGGTGGTTGGGTTTTTGTTGGGTTTCGCTGTTTCCCAGCTGCTGATTAATGGCACCACCTTACTCTGTAAGCAGGTTCAAATCTAGCCACACGGTCCCAGGACACTTGAAGATTTCATTTACTTGGTTACCACAGACAAGCATGGAAAGTGATTTAAAAGATGAAATTTGATTTTTAACAGCAAGTGGTCCCCTTGGTGCACACAAGCATTCAAGCTTTTCATTATATCCATCTCCCTTCCTTTCTCCCTCATAGAATGGCTTGTAATAAATGCAAGCCCAGGTGAACGTTTCTTATTCATTGAGGAATCATAGTAGACTTTAGCTTTGTCCCTTTCACTTCAGCCAGAGTTTAGATTAATTCAAATTGTTTGGGTTTTTTTTGGTTTGGTTTGGTTTTTTCCAGCTTTTCAAGTCTGGCAAAACATCCACTGGGATATTTGTGTCCTTATTTTACACATTTTACCCAAGTGTTAACAAAAATAAAAATCCAAACAACCACGTCAACCCTCAGCTATCCTCCCAACCACATTCTTGATGAAGGTTTAACGAAACTACTGTGATCTATCCTAATATGGGAAACTAAAGGGCTCATTCTGCAATTTGTATCAAGCCAAAGCTCCCACTAATCATCCAGAATGTCAGGTGAGAACTTAAGAACACATATAGTGGCACCACACGCTGTAACTCTGATAGCTCTTGACAAAATATGTTTCAAGAAGTGACACAAAGACGTACCTCCATTGTAGGGGAAGAAAAAATGAACTGTATTTTTCCCAAAACTTTTGGGGAGTCATTTCCTGATATAATGGCAGTGCACAGAAAGTGTTACCTTTACACCTTGTTGGCAAACAAAAAATCCAAAAATAATCTCTGCTCAAGTTATAAATATTTATATATATACTATTTTTTTTTTCCCAGGTTAACTATGTTTCTGTTGTACTTTGCATACAGATAATACATACAAACACCCACACACACGCTGTAGGCCTGAGCTTGCCTTCTTGTCAATTTCAGCACAGATTAGCAGAAGTTTTGGGTTTGCAAGGAATGCAGAAGAGGGTCTCTAGCCTTATAAATGCTTGTGAAACACATTTTACAAAGGCCAGCTTACAGACAGAGCAAAGGAGTACAGTTTCAAAATAAGAAGCAGCAATTCACACATCATGTTATATGTACTTACTTGTAAATATAATGAAGTAACCATGTTGGCTACACAGACATAAATCAATAAATCTTGATGGGTGAGCACACATATTTCTGGGTGCTCAGAGATGATGCATGTGTAACATTACATATTTATGGATAGATGAGCTAAATTCCACTCTCCTTAAGCAACACAACTACTTGTCAGAGACAGAAATCTTTACACGTACAATAAAATACATGTAATGTTTGTGTATACATGTAGACTACGTACCTATTATATACACGTGCACTTACATATACCCATTGGATTATTAAAAGCTAAATCCAACTTGATCTCTGCAATAAGTAATTGTGTATGAACGCCTGTGCCATATAGTTTGTGTAGATAGCAAACACTTTGAAACAGTCAAAGTAAAAATGTTCTTTCCTCATGGACCCTAAAAACACTAAATCCAATAAATTTCACTGTATGAAAGGAAGCAAATGTAATTTGAGTGGCAATATGTTCACATTTTTAAGGAAAAACAGACGCACAAGAATTCCCTTCTTTCTGACGCACATCTCTAAATCCAGAAAAAAAACGTAGTCAAGTGAAAGTAAGTTATTAAGTAAATATTAAAACTCAATGCCTATAATGTGCTTAGTATTTGGACTACACCCACATATTGGGTTGTAACACCTTCTATTAAATTAATGATGCTACCCACACTATAAATTAGGCAAATTGTATGCAAATATTATTTGAGTAGGAACACAGTGGTTATCAGTTGTCTGCAAAATAAATTAGTGTAGTAGAGTAAAGATAGTGTGGTAGAAGCATAATATTTAATTGAGCACTAATTTTATTGTGATTATTACTTTTAAATAACAACAGCATGGTTACTAAAAGATGTAATACGATGGTTTATGTAGAGCTGATAAAACACACACATGATCCAAAATGCCTGCTTACAGATTAATATTGATATAGCATAATTTATGGTTCCAAGGATTTACTCCAAATTGCTGTAAAATGGAATGTGACAGGTACTTGGTTCTGATTATCTTGGATTTGCAACCATAGCTGTTAGCCTGTGTTTGGCAAAATGATAGTTATTAACTAAATATTATCGTTTTCCTAAACATACCTTTGTATTATCAACAAAGTAAAGTAAGCCCTCTGCAAAACATGAGGTCCAAATGCACATGCATGCACATAGAATCTGTGTGACATTTAGAGATTACGATCACAAAATACAGTATTTTAGTCTCTTTCTTTCTTGGCAAACTGCACTCCAGCCTAAAAGCATTTAACAAAGCAGTAACCAGCCACTGAATTTTGCCATGCATAGTTAAAGAATTATAACTGTATTTGCTAAATTGAAAAGTAAAAAAAGAACCAATAAAAACAGTTAAAGAATAAGCATAATCAGGTGAACTAGCCGGGAAAGTGACTAAATACCTACCCAAATTCTAACTTTCCCAGCTACTTGTCACCCTCCGAAAATTCCTCAACATTCACTTGGGTAACAAGTTTACAATACACTGAAACAGATGCACCGACCTTTTCAAGGTGTGCACCTATCTGCAGCACAATACAGAAAAAGAAAAAAAGAAAAAGAAAAAAAAAGAAAAGAAAAGAAAAGAAAAGAAAAGAAAAGAAAAGAAAAGAAAAGAAAAGAAAAGAAAAGAAAAGAAAAGAAAAACAAGACGGGGGGAAAGACCTGTTATAATATCACGGGGACTGGCGTTCCCACTTCCAAAACTAACTTCAATAACGCTTCATCCAGAATAGGAAACCAGCAAACCCAGCGACAGAAGCCCCCACACCGACCAGGCTGCAGCTGAACTGTGCCACCCACCAAAACTACAGTCGGGTTTCTCCCCGTGAAAGGAATATTGTCACTGACAGCGGTAAACACAGGACGAGCAGAGCCGCGATCCCGGGGAAC